>NW_027439509.1:0-53000 GCF_964188355.1 Buteo buteo
ACAGATGCCCAGTGCTGTTGTGCCTGTGGATAGGCTGCACGGGGACGGTGAAGAGCAGCAAGAGCTTTCAGGGCTGGCACCTTCCTTGTGGCAGAAGGAGCGAGACGTTTGCCTTTTCGGAAAGAGGCTATGCCGAGAACCAGCGCCGTGAGATGTGCCGGCACTGGGAAAGCACAGATGCCCAGTGCTGTTGTGCCTGTGGATAGGCTGCACGGGGACGGTGAAGAGCAGCAAGAGCTTTCAGGGCTGGCACCTTCCTTGTGGGAGAAGGAGCCGGACGTTTGCCTTTTCGGAAAGAGGCTCTGCCGAGAACCAGCGCCGTGAGATGTGCTGTCTGGGGGAAAGCACAGATGCCCAGTGCTGTTGTGCCTGTGGATAGGCTGCACGGGGACGGTGAAGAGCAGCAAGAGCTTTCAGGGCTGGCACCTTCCTTGTGGGAGAAGGAGCCAGACGTTTGCCTTTTCGGAAAGAGGCTCTGCCGAGAACCAGCGCCGTGATGTGTACTGTTCCTGTTAAAGCACAGATGCCCAGTGCTGTTGTGCCTGTGTATTGGCTGCACGGGGACGGTGAAGAGCAGCAAGAGCTTTCAGGGCTGGCACCTTCCTTGTGGGAGAAGGAGCCGGACGTTTGCCTTTTCAGAAAGAGGCTCTGCTGAGAACCAGCGCCGTGAGATGTGCACTCAGTGGGAAAGCACAGATGCCCAGTGCTGTTGTGCCTGTGGATAGGCTGCACGGGGACGCTGAAGAGCAGCAAGAGCTTTCAGGGCTGGCACCTTCCTTGTGGGAGAAGGAGCCGGACGTTTGCCTTTTCGGAAAGAGGCTCTTCCGAGAACCAGCGCCGTGAGATGTGCACTCAGTGGGAAAGCACAGATGCCCAGTGCTGTTGTGCCTGTGGATAGGCTGCACGGGGACGCTGAAGAGCAGCAAGAGCTTTCAGGGCTGGCACCTTCTGTGTGGGAGAAGGAGCCGGACGTTTGCCTTTTCGGAAAGAGGCTCTGCCGAGAACCAGCGCCGTGATGTGTACTGTTCCTGTTAAACCACAGATGCCCAGTGCTGTTGTGCCTGTGGATAGGCTGCACGGGGACGGTGAAGAGCAGCAAGAGCTTTCAGGGCTGGCACCTTCCTTGTGGGAGAAGGAGCGGGACGTTTGCCTTTTTGGAAAGAGGCTCTGCCGAGATCCAGCGCCGTGAGATGTGCACTCAGTGGGAAAGCACAGATGCCCAGTGCTGTTGTGCCTGTGGATAGGCTGCATGGGGACGCTGAAGAGCAGCAAGAGCTTTCAGGGCTGGCACCTTCCTTGTGGGAGAAGGAGCCGGACGTTTGCCTTTTCGCAAAGAGGCTCTGCCGAGAACCAGCGCCGTGATGTGTACTGTTCCTGTTAAAGCACAGATGCCCAGTGCTGTTGTGCCTGTGGATAGGCTGCACGGGGACGGTGAAGAGCAGCAAGAGCTTTCAGGGCTGGCACCTTCCTTGTGGGAGAAGGAGCCGGACGTTTGCCTTTTCGCAAAGAGGCTCTGCCGAAAACCAGCGCCGTGATGTGTGCTGTTCCTGTTTAAGCACAGATGCCCAGTGCTGTTGTGCCTGTGGATAGGCTGCACGGGGACGGTGAAGAGCAGCAAGAGCTTTCAGGGCTGGCACCTTCCTTGTGGGAGAAGGAGCCGGACGTTTGCCTTTTCACAAAGAGGCTCTGCCGAGAACCAGCGCCGTGAGATGTGCTGTCTGGGGGAAAGCACAGATGCCAGTGCTGTTGTGCCTGTGGATAGGCTGCACGGGGACGGTGAAGAGCAGCAAGAGCTTTCAGGGCTGGCACCTTCCTTGTGGGAGAAGGAGCCGGACGTTTGCCTTTTCGGAAAGAGGCTCTGCCGAGAACCAGCGCCGTGAGATGTGCCGGCACTGGGAAAGCACAGATGCCCAGTGCTGTTGTGCCTGTGGATAGGCTGCACGGGGACGGTGAAGAGCAGCAAGAGCTTTCAGGGCTGGCACCTTCCTTGTGGGAGAAGGAGCCGGACGTTTGCCTTTTCGCAAAGAGGCTCTGCCGAAAACCAGCGCCGTGATGTGTGCTGTTCCTGTTTAAGCACAGATGCCCAGTGCTGTTGTGCCTGTGGATAGGCTGCACGGGGACGGTGAAGAGCAGCAAGAGCTTTCAGGGCTGGCACCTTCCTTGTGGGAGAAGGAGCCGGACGTTTGCCTTTTCACAAAGAGGCTCTGCCGAGAACCAGCGCCGTGAGATGTGCTGTCTGGGGGAAAGCACAGATGCCAGTGCTGTTGTGCCTGTGGATAGGCTGCACGGGGACGGTGAAGAGCAGCAAGAGCTTTCAGGGCTGGCACCTTCCTTGTGGGAGAAGGAGCCGGACGTTTGCCTTTTCGGAAAGAGGCTCTGTCGAGAACCAGCGCCGTGAGATGTGCCGGCACTGGGAAAGCACAGATGCCCAGTGCTGTTGTGCCTGTGGATAGGCTGCACGGGGACGGTGAAGAGCAGCAAGAGCTTTCAGGGCTGGCACCTTCCTTGTGGGAGAAGGAGCCGGACGTTTGCCTTTTCGGAAAGAGGTTCTGCCGAGAACCAGCGCCGTGAGATGTGCTGTCTGGGGGAAAGCACAGATGCCAGTGCTGTTGTGCCTGTGGATAGGCTGCACGGGGACGGTGAAGAGCAGCAAGAGCTTTCAGGGCTGGCACCTTCCTTGTGGGAGAAGGAGCCAGACGTTTGCCTTTTCGGAAAGAGCTCTGCCGAGAACCAGCGCCGTGATGTGTACTGTTCCTGTTAAAGCACAGATGCCCAGTGCTGTTGTGGTGTGGATAGGCTGCACGGGGACGGTGAAGAGCAGCAAGAGCTTTCAGGGCTGGCACCTTCCTTGTGGGAGAAATAGCCGGACGTTTGCCTTTTCGGAAAGAGGTTCTGCCGAGAACCAGCGCCGTGAAATGTGCTGTCTGGGGGAAAGCACAGATGCCAGTGCTGTTGTGCCTGTGGATAGGCTGCACGGGGACGGTGAAGAGCAGCAAGAGCTTTCAGGGCTGGCACCTTGCTTGTGGGAGAAGGAGCCGGACGTTTGCCTTTTCGGAAAGAGGCTCTGCCGAGAAACAGCGCCATGATGTGTACTGTTCCTGTTAAACCACAGATGCCCAGTGCTGTTGTGCCTGTGGATAGGCTGCACGGGGACGGTGAAGAGCAGCAAGAGCTTTCAGGGCTGGCACCTTCCTTGTGGGAGAAGGAGCCAGACGTTTGCCTTTTCGGAAAGAGCTCTGCCGAGAACCAGCGCCGTGATGTGTACTGTTACTGTTAAAGCACAGATGCCCAGTGCTGTTGTGCCTGTGGATAGGCTGCACGGGGAGAGTGAAGAGCAGCAAGAGCTTTCAGGGCTGGCACCTTCCTTGTGGGAGAAGGAGCCGGACGTTTGCCTTTTTACAAAGAGGCTCTGCCGAGAACCAGCGCCGTGAGATGTGCACTCAGTGGGAAAGCACAGATGACCAGTGCTGTTGTGCCTGTGGATAGGCTGCATGGGGACGGTGAAGAGCAGCAAGAGCTTTCAGGGCTGGCACCTTCCTTGTGGGAGAAGGAGCCGGACATTTGCCTTTTCGCAAAGAGGCTCTGCCGAGAACCAGCGCCGTGATGTGTACTGTTCCTGTTAAAGCACAGATGCCCAGTGCTGTTGTGCCTGTGGATAGGCTGCACGGGGACAGTGAAGAGCAGCAAGAGCTTTCAGGGCTGGCACCTTCCTTGTGGGAGAAGGAGCCGGACGTTTGCCTTTTCGGAAAGAGGTTCTGCCGAGAACCAGCGCCGTGAGATGTGCACTCAGTGGGAAAGCACAGATGCCCAGTGCTGTTGTGCCTGTGGATAGGCTGCACGGGGACGGTGAAGAGCAGCAAGAGCTTTCAGGGCTGGCACCTTCCTTGTGGGAGAAGGAGCCGGACGTTTGCCTTTTCGGAAAGAGGCTCTGCCGAGAACCAGCGCCGTGATGTGTACTGTTCCTGTTAAAGCACAGATGCCCAGTGCTGTTGTGCCTGTGGATAGGCTGCACGGGGACGGTGAAGAGCAGCAAGAGCTTTCAGGGCTGGCACCTTCCTTGTGGGAGAAGGAGCCGGACGTTTGCCTTTTCGCAAAGAGGCTCTGCCGAGAACCAGCGCCGTGATGTGTACTGTTCCTGTTAAAGCACAGATGCCCAGTGCTGTTGTGCCTGTGGATAGGCTGCACGGGGACAGTGAAGAGCAGCAAGAGCTTTCAGGGCTGGCACCTTCCTTGTGGGAGAAGGAGCCGGACGTTTGCCTTTTCGCAAAGAGGCTCTGCCGAGAACCAGCGCCGTGAGATGTGCCGGCACTGGGAAAGCACAGATGCCCAGTGCTGTTGTGCCTGTGGATAGGCTGCACGGGGACGGTGAAGAGCAGCAAGAGCTTTCAGGGCTGGCACCATCTGTGTGGGAGAAGGAGTCAGACGTTTGCCTTTTCGGAAAGAGCTCTGCCGAGAACCAGCGCCGTGATGTGTACTGTTACTGTTAAAGCACAGATGCCCAGTGCTGTTGTGCCTGTGGATAGGCTGCACGGGGACGGTGAAGAGCAGCAAGAGCTTTCAGGGCTGGCACCTTCCTTGTGGGAGAAGGAGCCGGACGTTTGCCTTTTTGCAAAGAGGCTCTGCCGAGATCCAGAGCCGTGAGATGTGCTGTCTAAGGGAAAGCACAGATGCCCAGTACTGTTGTGCCTGTGGATAGGCTGCACGGGGACGGTGAAGAGCAGCAAGAGCTTTCAGGGCTGGCACCTTCCTTGTGGGAGAAGGAGCCGGACGTTTGCCTTTTCGGAAAGAGGCTCTGCCGAGAACCAGCGCCGTGAGATGTGCACTCAGTGGGAAAGCACAGATGCCCAGTGCTGTTGTGCCTGTGGATAGGTTGCACGGGGACGGTGAAGAGCAGCAAGAGCTTTCAGGGCTGGCACCTTCCTTGTGGGAGAAGGAGCCGGACGTTTGCCTTTTCGGAAAGAGGCTCTGCCAAGAACCAGCGCCGTGAGATGTGCTGTCTGGGGGAAAGCACAGATGCCCAGTGCTGTTGTGCCTGTGGATAGGCTGCACGGGGACGGTGAAGAGCAGCAAGAGCTTTCAGGGCTGGCACCTTCCTTGTGGGAGAAGGAGCCGGACGTTTGCCTTTTCGGAAAGAGGTTCTGCCGAGAACCAGCGCCGTGAAATGTGCTGTCTGGGGGAAAGCACAGATGCCAGTGCTGTTGTGCCTGTGGATAGGCTGCACGGGGACGGTGAAGAGCAGCAAGAGCTTTCAGGGCTGGCACCTTGCTTGTGGGAGAAGGAGCCGGACGTTTGCCTTTTCGGAAAGAGGCTCTGCCGAGAACCAGCGCCATGATGTGTACTGTTCCTGTTAAACCACAGATGCCCAGTGCTGTTGTGCCTGTGGATAGGCTGCACGGGGACGCTGAAGAGCAGCAAGAGCTTTCAGGGCTGGCACGTTCCTTGTGGGAGAAGGAGCGGGACGTTTGCCTTTTTGGAAAGAGGCTCTGCCGAGATCCAGCGCCGTGAGATGTGCACTCAGTGGGAAAGCACAGATGCCCAGTGCTGTTGTGCCTGTGGATAGGCTGCACGGGGACGGTGAAGAGCAGCAAGAGCTTTCAGGGCTGGCACCTTCCTTGTGGGAGAAGGAGCCGGACGTTTGCCTTTTCGGAAAGAGGCTCTGCCGAGAACCAGCGCCGTGATGTGTACTGTTCCTGTTAAAGCACAGATGCCCAGTGCTGTTGTGCCTGTGGATAGGCTGCACGGGGACGGTGAAGAGCAGCAAGAGCTTTCAGGGCTGGCACCTTCCTTGTGGGAGAAGGAGCCGGACGTTTGCCTTTTCGCAAAGAGGCTCTGCCGAGAACCAGCGCCGTGATGTGTACTGTTCCTGTTAAAGCACAGATGCCCAGTGCTGTTGTGCCTGTGGATAGGCTGCACGGGGAGAGTGAAGAGCAGCAAGAGCTTTCAGGGCTGGCACCTTCCTTGTGGGAGAAGGAGCCGGACGTTTGCCTTTTTACAAAGAGGCTCTGCCGAGATCCAGAGCCGTGAGATGTGCTGTCTGGGGGAAAGCACAGATGCCCAGTACTGTTGTGCCTGTGGATAGGCTGCACGGGGACGGTGAAGAGCAGCAAGAGCTTTCAGGGCTGGCACCTTCCTTGTGGGAGAAGGAGCCGGACGTTTGCCTTTTCGGAAAGAGGCTCTGCCGAGAACCAGCGCCGTGAAATGTGCTGTCTGGGGGAAAGCACAGATGCCAGTGCTGTTGTGCCTGTGGATAGGCTGCACGGGGACGGTGAAGAGCAGCAAGAGCTTTCAGGGCTGGCACCTTGCTTGTGGGAGAAGGAGCCGGACGTTTGCCTTTTCGGAAAGAGGCTCTGCCGAGAACCAGCGCCATGATGTGTACTGTTCCTGTTAAACCACAGATGCCCAGTGCTGTTGTGCCTGTGGATAGGCTGCACGGGGACGCTGAAGAGCAGCAAGAGCTTTCAGGGCTGGCACGTTCCTTGTGGGAGAAGGAGCGGGACGTTTGCCTTTTTGGAAAGAGGCTCTGCCGAGATCCAGCGCCGTGAGATGTGCAGTCAGTGGGAAAGCACAGATGCCCAGTGCTGTTGTGCCTGTGGATAGGCTGCATGGGGACGGTGAAGAGCAGCAAGAGCTTTCAGGGCTGGCACCTTCCTTGTGGGAGAAGGAGCCGGACATTTGCCTTTTCGCAAAGAGGCTCTGCCGAGAACCAGCGCCGTGATGTGTACTGTTCCTGTTAAAGCACAGATGCCCAGTGCTGTTGTGCCTGTGGATAGGCTGCACGGGGACAGTGAAGAGCAGCAAGAGCTTTCAGGGCTGGCACCTTCCTTGTGGGAGAAGGAGCCGGACGTTTGCCTTTTCGGAAAGAGGTTCTGCCGAGAACCAGCGCCGTGAGATGTGCACTCAGTGGGAAAGCACAGATGCCCAGTGCTGTTGTGCCTGTGGATAGGCTGCACGGGGACGGTGAAGAGCAGCAAGAGCTTTCAGGGCTGGCACCTTCCTTGTGGGAGAAGGAGCCGGACGTTTGCCTTTTCGGAAAGAGGCTCTGCCGAGAACCAGCGCCGTGATGTGTACTGTTCCTGTTAAAGCACAGATGCCCAGTGCTGTTGTGCCTGTGGATAGGCTGCACGGGGACGGTGAAGAGCAGCAAGAGCTTTCAGGGCTGGCACCTTCCTTGTGGGAGAAGGAGCCGGACGTTTGCCTTTTCGCAAAGAGGCTCTGCCGAGAACCAGCGCCGTGATGTGTACTGTTCCTGTTAAAGCACAGATGCCCAGTGCTGTTGTGCCTGTGGATAGGCTGCACGGGGACAGTGAAGAGCAGCAAGAGCTTTCAGGGCTGGCACCTTCCTTGTGGGAGAAGGAGCCGGACGTTTGCCTTTTCGCAAAGAGGCTCTGCCGAGAACCAGCGCCGTGAGATGTGCCGGCACTGGGAAAGCACAGATGCCCAGTGCTGTTGTGCCTGTGGATAGGCTGCACGGGGACGGTGAAGAGCAGCAAGAGCTTTCAGGGCTGGCACCTTCCTTGTGGGAGAAGGAGTCAGACGTTTGCCTTTTCGGAAAGAGCTCTGCCGAGAACCAGCGCCGTGATGTGTACTGTTACTGTTAAAGCACAGATGCCCAGTGCTGTTGTGCCTGTGGATAGGCTGCACGGGGAGAGTGAAGAGCAGCAAGAGCTTTCAGGGCTGGCACCTTCCTTGTGGGAGAAGGAGCCGGACGTTTGCCTTTTTGCAAAGAGGCTCTGCCGAGATCCAGAGCCGTGAGATGTGCTGTCTAAGGGAAAGCACAGATGCCCAGTACTGTTGTGCCTGTGGATAGGCTGCACGGGGACGGTGAAGAGCAGCAAGAGCTTTCAGGGCTGTCACCTTCCTTGTGGGAGAAGGAGCCGGACGTTTGCCTTTTCGGAAAGAGGCTCTGCCGAGAACCAGCGCCGTGAGATGTGCACTCAGTGGGAAAGCACAGATGCCCAGTGCTGTTGTGCCTGTGGATAGGTTGCACGGGGATGGTGAAGAGCAGCAAGAGCTTTCAGGGCTGGCACCTTCCTTGTGGGAGAAGGAGCCGGACGTTTGCCTTTTCGGAAAGAGGCTCTGCCAAGAACCAGCGCCGTGAGATGTGCTGTCTGGGGGAAAGCACAGATGCCCAGTGCTGTTGTGCCTGTGGATAGGCTGCACGGGGACGGTGAAGAGCAGCAAGAGCTTTCAGGGCTGGCACCTTCCTTGTGGGAGAAGGAGCCGGACGTTTGCCTTTTCGGAAAGAGGTTCTGCCGAGAACCAGCGCCGTGAAATGTGCTGTCTGGGGGAAAGCACAGATGCCAGTGCTGTTGTGCCTGTGGATAGGCTGCACGGGGACGGTGAAGAGCAGCAAGAGCTTTCAGGGCTGGCACCTTCCTTGTGGGAGAAGGAGCCGGACGTTTGCCTTTTCGGAAAGAGGCTCTGCCGAGAACCAGCGCCATGATGTGTACTGTTCCTGTTAAACCACAGATGCCCAGTGCTGTTGTGCCTGTGGATAGGCTGCACGGGGACGCTGAAGAGCAGCAAGAGCTTTCAGGGCTGGCACGTTCCTTGTGGGAGAAGGAGCGGGACGTTTGCCTTTTCGGAAAGAGGTTCTGCCGAGAACCAGCGCCGTGAAATGTGCTGTCTGGGGGAAAGCACAGATGCCAGTGCTGTTGTGCCTGTGGATAGGCTGCACGGGGACGGTGAAGAGCAGCAAGAGCTTTCAGGGCTGGCACCTTGCTTGTGGGAGAAGGAGCCGGACGTTTGCCTTTTCGGAAAGAGGCTCTGCCGAGAACCAGCGCCATGATGTGTACTGTTCCTGTTAAACCACAGATGCCCAGTGCTGTTGTGCCTGTGGATAGGCTGCACGGGGACGGTGAAGAGCAGCAAGAGCTTTCAGGGCTGGCACCTTCCTTGTGGGAGAAGGAGCCAGACGTTTGCCTTTTCGGAAAGAGCTCTGCCGAGAACCAGCGCCGTGATGTGTACTGTTACTGTTAAAGCACAGATGCCCAGTGCTGTTGTGCCTGTGGATAGGCTGCACGGGGACAGTGAAGAGCAGCAAGAGCTTTCAGGGCTGGCACCTTCCTTGTGGGAGAAGGAGCCGGACGTTTGCCTTTTTACAAAGAGGCTCTGCCGAGAACCAGCGCCGTGAGATGTGCACTCAGTGGGAAAGCACAGATGACCAGTGCTGTTGTGCCTGTGGATAGGCTGCATGGGGACGGTGAAGAGCAGCAAGAGCTTTCAGGGCTGGCACCTTCCTTGTGGGAGAAGGAGCCGGACATTTGCCTTTTCGCAAAGAGGCTCTGCCGAGAACCAGCGCCGTGATGTGTACTGTTCCTGTTAAAGCACAGATGCCCAGTGCTGTTGTGCCTGTGGATAGGCTGCACGGGGACAGTGAAGAGCAGCAAGAGCTTTCAGGGCTGGCACGTTCCTTGTGGGAGAAGGAGCGGGACGTTTGCCTTTTTGGAAAGAGGCTCTGCCGAGATCCAGCGCCGTGAGATGTGCAGTCAGTGGGAAAGCACAGATGCCCAGTGCTGTTGTGCCTGTGGATAGGCTGCATGGGGACGGTGAAGAGCAGCAAGAGCTTTCAGGGCTGGCACCTTCCTTGTGGGAGAAGGAGCCGGACATTTGCCTTTTCGCAAAGAGGCTCTGCCGAGAACCAGCGCCGTGATGTGTACTGTTCCTGTTAAAGCACAGATGCCCAGTGCTGTTGTGCCTGTGGATAGGCTGCACGGGGACAGTGAAGAGCAGCAAGAGCTTTCAGGGCTGGCACCTTCCTTGTGGGAGAAGGAGCCGGACGTTTGCCTTTTCGGAAAGAGGTTCTGCCGAGAACCAGCGCCGTGAGATGTGCACTCAGTGGGAAAGCACAGATGCCCAGTGCTGTTGTGCCTGTGGATAGGCTGCACGGGGACGGTGAAGAGCAGCAAGAGCTTTCAGGGCTGGCACCTTCCTTGTGGGAGAAGGAGCCGGACGTTTGCCTTTTCGGAAAGAGGCTCTGCCGAGAACCAGCGCCGTGATGTGTACTGTTCCTGTTAAAGCACAGATGCCCAGTGCTGTTGTGCCTGTGGATAGGCTGCACGGGGACGGTGAAGAGCAGCAAGAGCTTTCAGGGCTGGCACCTTCCTTGTGGGAGAAGGAGCCGGACGTTTGCCTTTTCGCAAAGAGGCTCTGCCGAGAACCAGCGCCGTGATGTGTACTGTTCCTGTTAAAGCACAGATGCCCAGTGCTGTTGTGCCTGTGGATAGGCTGCACGGGGACAGTGAAGAGCAGCAAGAGCTTTCAGGGCTGGCACCTTCCTTGTGGGAGAAGGAGCCGGACGTTTGCCTTTTCGCAAAGAGGCTCTGCCGAGAACCAGCGCCGTGAGATGTGCCGGCACTGGGAAAGCACAGATGCCCAGTGCTGTTGTGCCTGTGGATAGGCTGCACGGGGACGGTGAAGAGCAGCAAGAGCTTTCAGGGCTGGCACCTTCCTTGTGGGAGAAGGAGTCAGACGTTTGCCTTTTCGGAAAGAGCTCTGCCGAGAACCAGCGCCGTGATGTGTACTGTTACTGTTAAAGCACAGATGCCCAGTGCTGTTGTGCCTGTGGATAGGCTGCACGGGGAGAGTGAAGAGCAGCAAGAGCTTTCAGGGCTGGCACCTTCCTTGTGGGAGAAGGAGCCGGACGTTTGCCTTTTTGCAAAGAGGCTCTGCCGAGATCCAGAGCCGTGAGATGTGCTGTCTAAGGGAAAGCACAGATGCCCAGTACTGTTGTGCCTGTGGATAGGCTGCACGGGGACGGTGAAGAGCAGCAAGAGCTTTCAGGGCTGTCACCTTCCTTGTGGGAGAAGGAGCCGGACGTTTGCCTTTTCGGAAAGAGGCTCTGCCGAGAACCAGCGCCGTGAGATGTGCACTCAGTGGGAAAGCACAGATGCCCAGTGCTGTTGTGCCTGTGGATAGGTTGCACGGGGATGGTGAAGAGCAGCAAGAGCTTTCAGGGCTGGCACCTTCCTTGTGGGAGAAGGAGCCGGACGTTTGCCTTTTCGGAAAGAGGCTCTGCCAAGAACCAGCGCCGTGAGATGTGCTGTCTGGGGGAAAGCACAGATGCCCAGTGCTGTTGTGCCTGTGGATAGGCTGCACGGGGACGGTGAAGAGCAGCAAGAGCTTTCAGGGCTGGCACCTTCCTTGTGGGAGAAGGAGCCGGACGTTTGCCTTTTCGGAAAGAGGTTCTGCCGAGAACCAGCGCCGTGAAATGTGCTGTCTGGGGGAAAGCACAGATGCCAGTGCTGTTGTGCCTGTGGATAGGCTGCACGGGGACGGTGAAGAGCAGCAAGAGCTTTCAGGGCTGGCACCTTCCTTGTGGGAGAAGGAGCCGGACGTTTGCCTTTTCGGAAAGAGGCTCTGCCGAGAACCAGCGCCATGATGTGTACTGTTCCTGTTAAACCACAGATGCCCAGTGCTGTTGTGCCTGTGGATAGGCTGCACGGGGACGCTGAAGAGCAGCAAGAGCTTTCAGGGCTGGCACGTTCCTTGTGGGAGAAGGAGCGGGACGTTTGCCTTTTCGGAAAGAGGTTCTGCCGAGAACCAGCGCCGTGAAATGTGCTGTCTGGGGGAAAGCACAGATGCCAGTGCTGTTGTGCCTGTGGATAGGCTGCACGGGGACGGTGAAGAGCAGCAAGAGCTTTCAGGGCTGGCACCTTGCTTGTGGGAGAAGGAGCCGGACGTTTGCCTTTTCGGAAAGAGGCTCTGCCGAGAACCAGCGCCATGATGTGTACTGTTCCTGTTAAACCACAGATGCCCAGTGCTGTTGTGCCTGTGGATAGGCTGCACGGGGACGGTGAAGAGCAGCAAGAGCTTTCAGGGCTGGCACCTTCCTTGTGGGAGAAGGAGCCAGACGTTTGCCTTTTCGGAAAGAGCTCTGCCGAGAACCAGCGCCGTGATGTGTACTGTTACTGTTAAAGCACAGATGCCCAGTGCTGTTGTGCCTGTGGATAGGCTGCACGGGGACAGTGAAGAGCAGCAAGAGCTTTCAGGGCTGGCACCTTCCTTGTGGGAGAAGGAGCCGGACGTTTGCCTTTTTACAAAGAGGCTCTGCCGAGAACCAGCGCCGTGAGATGTGCACTCAGTGGGAAAGCACAGATGACCAGTGCTGTTGTGCCTGTGGATAGGCTGCATGGGGACGGTGAAGAGCAGCAAGAGCTTTCAGGGCTGGCACCTTCCTTGTGGGAGAAGGAGCCGGACATTTGCCTTTTCGCAAAGAGGCTCTGCCGAGAACCAGCGCCGTGATGTGTACTGTTCCTGTTAAAGCACAGATGCCCAGTGCTGTTGTGCCTGTGGATAGGCTGCACGGGGACAGTGAAGAGCAGCAAGAGCTTTCAGGGCTGGCACCTTCCTTGTGGGAGAAGGAGCCGGACGTTTGCCTTTTCGGAAAGAGGTTCTGCCGAGAACCAGCGCCGTGAGATGTGCACTCAGTGGGAAAGCACAGATGCCCAGTGCTGTTGTGCCTGTGGATAGGCTGCACGGGGACGGTGAAGAGCAGCAAGAGCTTTCAGGGCTGGCACCTTCCTTGTGGGAGAAGGAGCCGGACGTTTGCCTTTTCGGAAAGAGGCTCTGCCGAGAACCAGCGCCGTGATGTGTACTGTTCCTGTTAAAGCACAGATGCCCAGTGCTGTTGTGCCTGTGGATAGGCTGCACGGGGACGGTGAAGAGCAGCAAGAGCTTTCAGGGCTGGCACCTTCCTTGTGGGAGAAGGAGCCGGACGTTTGCCTTTTCGCAAAGAGGCTCTGCCGAGAACCAGCGCCGTGATGTGTACTGTTCCTGTTAAAGCACAGATGCCCAGTGCTGTTGTGCCTGTGGATAGGCTGCACGGGGACAGTGAAGAGCAGCAAGAGCTTTCAGGGCTGGCACCTTCCTTGTGGGAGAAGGAGCCGGACGTTTGCCTTTTCGCAAAGAGGCTCTGCCGAGAACCAGCGCCGTGAGATGTGCCGGCACTGGGAAAGCACAGATGCCCAGTGCTGTTGTGCCTGTGGATAGGCTGCACGGGGACGGTGAAGAGCAGCAAGAGCTTTCAGGGCTGGCACCTTCTGTGTGGGAGAAGGAGTCAGACGTTTGCCTTTTCGGAAAGAGCTCTGCCGAGAACCAGCGCCGTGATGTGTACTGTTACTGTTAAAGCACAGATGCCCAGTGCTGTTGTGCCTGTGGATAGGCTGCACGGGGACGGTGAAGAGCAGCAAGAGCTTTCAGGGCTGGCACCTTCCTTGTGGGAGAAGGAGCCGGACGTTTGCCTTTTTGCAAAGAGGCTCTGCCGAGATCCAGAGCCGTGAGATGTGCTGTCTAAGGGAAAGCACAGATGCCCAGTACTGTTGTGCCTGTGGATAGGCTGCACGGGGACGGTGAAGAGCAGCAAGAGCTTTCAGGGCTGGCACCTTCCTTGTGGGAGAAGGAGCCGGACGTTTGCCTTTTCGGAAAGAGGCTCTGCCGAGAACCAGCGCCGTGAGATGTGCACTCAGTGGGAAAGCACAGATGCCCAGTGCTGTTGTGCCTGTGGATAGGTTGCACGGGGACGGTGAAGAGCAGCAAGAGCTTTCAGGGCTGGCACCTTCCTTGTGGGAGAAGGAGCCGGACGTTTGCCTTTTCGGAAAGAGGCTCTGCCAAGAACCAGCGCCGTGAGATGTGCTGTCTGGGGGAAAGCACAGATGCCCAGTGCTGTTGTGCCTGTGGATAGGCTGCACGGGGACGGTGAAGAGCAGCAAGAGCTTTCAGGGCTGGCACCTTCCTTGTGGGAGAAGGAGCCGGACGTTTGCCTTTTCGGAAAGAGGTTCTGCCGAGAACCAGCGCCGTGAAATGTGCTGTCTGGGGGAAAGCACAGATGCCAGTGCTGTTGTGCCTGTGGATAGGCTGCACGGGGACGGTGAAGAGCAGCAAGAGCTTTCAGGGCTGGCACCTTGCTTGTGGGAGAAGGAGCCGGACGTTTGCCTTTTCGGAAAGAGGCTCTGCCGAGAACCAGCGCCATGATGTGTACTGTTCCTGTTAAACCACAGATGCCCAGTGCTGTTGTGCCTGTGGATAGGCTGCACGGGGACGCTGAAGAGCAGCAAGAGCTTTCAGGGCTGGCACGTTCCTTGTGGGAGAAGGAGCGGGACGTTTGCCTTTTTGGAAAGAGGCTCTGCCGAGATCCAGCGCCGTGAGATGTGCACTCAGTGGGAAAGCACAGATGCCCAGTGCTGTTGTGCCTGTGGATAGGCTGCACGGGGACGGTGAAGAGCAGCAAGAGCTTTCAGGGCTGGCACCTTCCTTGTGGGAGAAGGAGCCGGACGTTTGCCTTTTCGGAAAGAGGCTCTGCCGAGAACCAGCGCCGTGATGTGTACTGTTCCTG
Organism: Buteo buteo; assembly: GCF_964188355.1. Lineage (NCBI taxonomy): Eukaryota > Metazoa > Chordata > Aves > Accipitriformes > Accipitridae > Buteo > Buteo buteo. The sequence continues at coordinate 14,333 of NW_027439509.1, forward strand.
TTAAAGCACAGATGCCCAGTGCTGTTGTGCCTGTGGATAGGCTGCACGGGGACGGTGAAGAGCAGCAAGAGCTTTCAGGGCTGGCACCTTCCTTGTGGGAGAAGGAGCCGGACGTTTGCCTTTTCGCAAAGAGGCTCTGCCGAGAACCAGCGCCGTGATGTGTACTGTTCCTGTTAAAGCACAGATGCCCAGTGCTGTTGTGCCTGTGGATAGGCTGCACGGGGAGAGTGAAGAGCAGCAAGAGCTTTCAGGGCTGGCACCTTCCTTGTGGGAGAAGGAGCCGGACGTTTGCCTTTTTACAAAGAGGCTCTGCCGAGATCCAGAGCCGTGAGATGTGCTGTCTGGGGGAAAGCACAGATGCCCAGTACTGTTGTGCCTGTGGATAGGCTGCACGGGGACGGTGAAGAGCAGCAAGAGCTTTCAGGGCTGGCACCTTCCTTGTGGGAGAAGGAGCCGGACGTTTGCCTTTTCGGAAAGAGGCTCTGCCGAGAACCAGCGCCGTGAAATGTGCTGTCTGGGGGAAAGCACAGATGCCAGTGCTGTTGTGCCTGTGGATAGGCTGCACGGGGACGGTGAAGAGCAGCAAGAGCTTTCAGGGCTGGCACCTTGCTTGTGGGAGAAGGAGCCGGACGTTTGCCTTTTCGGAAAGAGGCTCTGCCGAGAACCAGCGCCATGATGTGTACTGTTCCTGTTAAACCACAGATGCCCAGTGCTGTTGTGCCTGTGGATAGGCTGCACGGGGACGCTGAAGAGCAGCAAGAGCTTTCAGGGCTGGCACGTTCCTTGTGGGAGAAGGAGCGGGACGTTTGCCTTTTTGGAAAGAGGCTCTGCCGAGATCCAGCGCCGTGAGATGTGCAGTCAGTGGGAAAGCACAGATGCCCAGTGCTGTTGTGCCTGTGGATAGGCTGCATGGGGACGGTGAAGAGCAGCAAGAGCTTTCAGGGCTGGCACCTTCCTTGTGGGAGAAGGAGCCGGACATTTGCCTTTTCGCAAAGAGGCTCTGCCGAGAACCAGCGCCGTGATGTGTACTGTTCCTGTTAAAGCACAGATGCCCAGTGCTGTTGTGCCTGTGGATAGGCTGCACGGGGACAGTGAAGAGCAGCAAGAGCTTTCAGGGCTGGCACCTTCCTTGTGGGAGAAGGAGCCGGACGTTTGCCTTTTCGGAAAGAGGTTCTGCCGAGAACCAGCGCCGTGAGATGTGCACTCAGTGGGAAAGCACAGATGCCCAGTGCTGTTGTGCCTGTGGATAGGCTGCACGGGGACGGTGAAGAGCAGCAAGAGCTTTCAGGGCTGGCACCTTCCTTGTGGGAGAAGGAGCCGGACGTTTGCCTTTTCGGAAAGAGGCTCTGCCGAGAACCAGCGCCGTGATGTGTACTGTTCCTGTTAAAGCACAGATGCCCAGTGCTGTTGTGCCTGTGGATAGGCTGCACGGGGACGGTGAAGAGCAGCAAGAGCTTTCAGGGCTGGCACCTTCCTTGTGGGAGAAGGAGCCGGACGTTTGCCTTTTCGCAAAGAGGCTCTGCCGAGAACCAGCGCCGTGATGTGTACTGTTCCTGTTAAAGCACAGATGCCCAGTGCTGTTGTGCCTGTGGATAGGCTGCACGGGGACAGTGAAGAGCAGCAAGAGCTTTCAGGGCTGGCACCTTCCTTGTGGGAGAAGGAGCCGGACGTTTGCCTTTTCGCAAAGAGGCTCTGCCGAGAACCAGCGCCGTGAGATGTGCCGGCACTGGGAAAGCACAGATGCCCAGTGCTGTTGTGCCTGTGGATAGGCTGCACGGGGACGGTGAAGAGCAGCAAGAGCTTTCAGGGCTGGCACCTTCCTTGTGGGAGAAGGAGTCAGACGTTTGCCTTTTCGGAAAGAGCTCTGCCGAGAACCAGCGCCGTGATGTGTACTGTTACTGTTAAAGCACAGATGCCCAGTGCTGTTGTGCCTGTGGATAGGCTGCACGGGGAGAGTGAAGAGCAGCAAGAGCTTTCAGGGCTGGCACCTTCCTTGTGGGAGAAGGAGCCGGACGTTTGCCTTTTTGCAAAGAGGCTCTGCCGAGATCCAGAGCCGTGAGATGTGCTGTCTAAGGGAAAGCACAGATGCCCAGTACTGTTGTGCCTGTGGATAGGCTGCACGGGGACGGTGAAGAGCAGCAAGAGCTTTCAGGGCTGTCACCTTCCTTGTGGGAGAAGGAGCCGGACGTTTGCCTTTTCGGAAAGAGGCTCTGCCGAGAACCAGCGCCGTGAGATGTGCACTCAGTGGGAAAGCACAGATGCCCAGTGCTGTTGTGCCTGTGGATAGGTTGCACGGGGATGGTGAAGAGCAGCAAGAGCTTTCAGGGCTGGCACCTTCCTTGTGGGAGAAGGAGCCGGACGTTTGCCTTTTCGGAAAGAGGCTCTGCCAAGAACCAGCGCCGTGAGATGTGCTGTCTGGGGGAAAGCACAGATGCCCAGTGCTGTTGTGCCTGTGGATAGGCTGCACGGGGACGGTGAAGAGCAGCAAGAGCTTTCAGGGCTGGCACCTTCCTTGTGGGAGAAGGAGCCGGACGTTTGCCTTTTCGGAAAGAGGTTCTGCCGAGAACCAGCGCCGTGAAATGTGCTGTCTGGGGGAAAGCACAGATGCCAGTGCTGTTGTGCCTGTGGATAGGCTGCACGGGGACGGTGAAGAGCAGCAAGAGCTTTCAGGGCTGGCACCTTCCTTGTGGGAGAAGGAGCCGGACGTTTGCCTTTTCGGAAAGAGGCTCTGCCGAGAACCAGCGCCATGATGTGTACTGTTCCTGTTAAACCACAGATGCCCAGTGCTGTTGTGCCTGTGGATAGGCTGCACGGGGACGCTGAAGAGCAGCAAGAGCTTTCAGGGCTGGCACGTTCCTTGTGGGAGAAGGAGCGGGACGTTTGCCTTTTTGGAAAGAGGCTCTGCCGAGATCCAGCGCCGTGAGATGTGCACTCAGTGGGAAAGCACAGATGACCAGTGCTGTTGTGCCTGTGGATAGGCTGCATGGGGACGGTGAAGAGCAGCAAGAGCTTTCAGGGCTGGCACCTTCCTTGTGGGAGAAGGAGCCGGACATTTGCCTTTTCGCAAAGAGGCTCTGCCGAGAACCAGCGCCGTGATGTGTACTGTTCCTGTTAAAGCACAGATGCCCAGTGCTGTTGTGCCTGTGGATAGGCTGCACGGGGACGGTGAAGAGCAGCAAGAGCTTTCAGGGCTGGCACCTTCCTTGTGGGAGAAGGAGCCGGACGTTTGCCTTTTCGCAAAGAGGCTCTGCCGAGAACCAGCGCCGTGATGTGTACTGTTCCTGTTAAAGCACAGATGCCCAGTGCTGTTGTGCCTGTGGATAGGCTGCACGGGGACAGTGAAGAGCAGCAAGAGCTTTCAGGGCTGGCACCTTCCTTGTGGGAGAAGGAGCCGGACGTTTGCCTTTTCGCAAAGAGGCTCTGCCGAGAACCAGCGCCGTGAGATGTGCCGGCACTGGGAAAGCACAGATGCCCAGTGCTGTTGTGCCTGTGGATAGGCTGCACGGGGACGGTGAAGAGCAGCAAGAGCTTTCAGGGCTGGCACCTTCTGTGTGGGAGAAGGAGTCAGACGTTTGCCTTTTCGGAAAGAGCTCTGCCGAGAACCAGCGCCGTGATGTGTACTGTTACTGTTAAAGCACAGATGCCCAGTGCTGTTGTGCCTGTGGATAGGCTGCACGGGGACGGTGAAGAGCAGCAAGAGCTTTCAGGGCTGGCACCTTCCTTGTGGGAGAAGGAGCCGGACGTTTGCCTTTTTGCAAAGAGGCTCTGCCGAGATCCAGAGCCGTGAGATGTGCTGTCTAAGGGAAAGCACAGATGCCCAGTACTGTTGTGCCTGTGGATAGGCTGCACGGGGACGGTGAAGAGCAGCAAGAGCTTTCAGGGCTGGCACCTTCCTTGTGGGAGAAGGAGCCGGACGTTTGCCTTTTCGGAAAGAGGCTCTGCCGAGAACCAGCGCCGTGAGATGTGCACTCAGTGGGAAAGCACAGATGCCCAGTGCTGTTGTGCCTGTGGATAGGTTGCACGGGGACGGTGAAGAGCAGCAAGAGCTTTCAGGGCTGGCACCTTCCTTGTGGGAGAAGGAGCCGGACGTTTGCCTTTTCGGAAAGAGGCTCTGCCAAGAACCAGCGCCGTGAGATGTGCTGTCTGGGGGAAAGCACAGATGCCCAGTGCTGTTGTGCCTGTGGATAGGCTGCACGGGGACGGTGAAGAGCAGCAAGAGCTTTCAGGGCTGGCACCTTCCTTGTGGGAGAAGGAGCCGGACGTTTGCCTTTTCGGAAAGAGGTTCTGCCGAGAACCAGCGCCGTGAAATGTGCTGTCTGGGGGAAAGCACAGATGCCAGTGCTGTTGTGCCTGTGGATAGGCTGCACGGGGACGGTGAAGAGCAGCAAGAGCTTTCAGGGCTGGCACCTTGCTTGTGGGAGAAGGAGCCGGACGTTTGCCTTTTCGGAAAGAGGCTCTGCCGAGAACCAGCGCCATGATGTGTACTGTTCCTGTTAAACCACAGATGCCCAGTGCTGTTGTGCCTGTGGATAGGCTGCACGGGGACGCTGAAGAGCAGCAAGAGCTTTCAGGGCTGGCACGTTCCTTGTGGGAGAAGGAGCGGGACGTTTGCCTTTTTGGAAAGAGGCTCTGCCGAGATCCAGCGCCGTGAGATGTGCACTCAGTGGGAAAGCACAGATGCCCAGTGCTGTTGTGCCTGTGGATAGGCTGCACGGGGACGGTGAAGAGCAGCAAGAGCTTTCAGGGCTGGCACCTTCCTTGTGGGAGAAGGAGCCGGACGTTTGCCTTTTCGGAAAGAGGCTCTGCCGAGAACCAGCGCCGTGATGTGTACTGTTCCTGTTAAAGCACAGATGCCCAGTGCTGTTGTGCCTGTGGATAGGCTGCACGGGGACGGTGAAGAGCAGCAAGAGCTTTCAGGGCTGGCACCTTCCTTGTGGGAGAAGGAGCCGGACGTTTGCCTTTTCGCAAAGAGGCTCTGCCGAGAACCAGCGCCGTGATGTGTACTGTTCCTGTTAAAGCACAGATGCCCAGTGCTGTTGTGCCTGTGGATAGGCTGCACGGGGAGAGTGAAGAGCAGCAAGAGCTTTCAGGGCTGGCACCTTCCTTGTGGGAGAAGGAGCCGGACGTTTGCCTTTTTACAAAGAGGCTCTGCCGAGATCCAGAGCCGTGAGATGTGCTGTCTGGGGGAAAGCACAGATGCCCAGTACTGTTGTGCCTGTGGATAGGCTGCACGGGGACGGTGAAGAGCAGCAAGAGCTTTCAGGGCTGGCACCTTCCTTGTGGGAGAAGGAGCCGGACGTTTGCCTTTTCGGAAAGAGGCTCTGCCGAGAACCAGCGCCGTGAAATGTGCTGTCTGGGGGAAAGCACAGATGCCAGTGCTGTTGTGCCTGTGGATAGGCTGCACGGGGACGGTGAAGAGCAGCAAGAGCTTTCAGGGCTGGCACCTTGCTTGTGGGAGAAGGAGCCGGACGTTTGCCTTTTCGGAAAGAGGCTCTGCCGAGAACCAGCGCCATGATGTGTACTGTTCCTGTTAAACCACAGATGCCCAGTGCTGTTGTGCCTGTGGATAGGCTGCACGGGGACGCTGAAGAGCAGCAAGAGCTTTCAGGGCTGGCACGTTCCTTGTGGGAGAAGGAGCGGGACGTTTGCCTTTTTGGAAAGAGGCTCTGCCGAGATCCAGCGCCGTGAGATGTGCAGTCAGTGGGAAAGCACAGATGCCCAGTGCTGTTGTGCCTGTGGATAGGCTGCATGGGGACGGTGAAGAGCAGCAAGAGCTTTCAGGGCTGGCACCTTCCTTGTGGGAGAAGGAGCCGGACATTTGCCTTTTCGCAAAGAGGCTCTGCCGAGAACCAGCGCCGTGATGTGTACTGTTCCTGTTAAAGCACAGATGCCCAGTGCTGTTGTGCCTGTGGATAGGCTGCACGGGGACAGTGAAGAGCAGCAAGAGCTTTCAGGGCTGGCACCTTCCTTGTGGGAGAAGGAGCCGGACGTTTGCCTTTTCGGAAAGAGGTTCTGCCGAGAACCAGCGCCGTGAGATGTGCACTCAGTGGGAAAGCACAGATGCCCAGTGCTGTTGTGCCTGTGGATAGGCTGCACGGGGACGGTGAAGAGCAGCAAGAGCTTTCAGGGCTGGCACCTTCCTTGTGGGAGAAGGAGCCGGACGTTTGCCTTTTCGGAAAGAGGCTCTGCCGAGAACCAGCGCCGTGATGTGTACTGTTCCTGTTAAAGCACAGATGCCCAGTGCTGTTGTGCCTGTGGATAGGCTGCACGGGGACGGTGAAGAGCAGCAAGAGCTTTCAGGGCTGGCACCTTCCTTGTGGGAGAAGGAGCCGGACGTTTGCCTTTTCGCAAAGAGGCTCTGCCGAGAACCAGCGCCGTGATGTGTACTGTTCCTGTTAAAGCACAGATGCCCAGTGCTGTTGTGCCTGTGGATAGGCTGCACGGGGACAGTGAAGAGCAGCAAGAGCTTTCAGGGCTGGCACCTTCCTTGTGGGAGAAGGAGCCGGACGTTTGCCTTTTCGCAAAGAGGCTCTGCCGAGAACCAGCGCCGTGAGATGTGCCGGCACTGGGAAAGCACAGATGCCCAGTGCTGTTGTGCCTGTGGATAGGCTGCACGGGGACGGTGAAGAGCAGCAAGAGCTTTCAGGGCTGGCACCTTCCTTGTGGGAGAAGGAGTCAGACGTTTGCCTTTTCGGAAAGAGCTCTGCCGAGAACCAGCGCCGTGATGTGTACTGTTACTGTTAAAGCACAGATGCCCAGTGCTGTTGTGCCTGTGGATAGGCTGCACGGGGAGAGTGAAGAGCAGCAAGAGCTTTCAGGGCTGGCACCTTCCTTGTGGGAGAAGGAGCCGGACGTTTGCCTTTTTGCAAAGAGGCTCTGCCGAGATCCAGAGCCGTGAGATGTGCTGTCTAAGGGAAAGCACAGATGCCCAGTACTGTTGTGCCTGTGGATAGGCTGCACGGGGACGGTGAAGAGCAGCAAGAGCTTTCAGGGCTGTCACCTTCCTTGTGGGAGAAGGAGCCGGACGTTTGCCTTTTCGGAAAGAGGCTCTGCCGAGAACCAGCGCCGTGAGATGTGCACTCAGTGGGAAAGCACAGATGCCCAGTGCTGTTGTGCCTGTGGATAGGTTGCACGGGGATGGTGAAGAGCAGCAAGAGCTTTCAGGGCTGGCACCTTCCTTGTGGGAGAAGGAGCCGGACGTTTGCCTTTTCGGAAAGAGGCTCTGCCAAGAACCAGCGCCGTGAGATGTGCTGTCTGGGGGAAAGCACAGATGCCCAGTGCTGTTGTGCCTGTGGATAGGCTGCACGGGGACGGTGAAGAGCAGCAAGAGCTTTCAGGGCTGGCACCTTCCTTGTGGGAGAAGGAGCCGGACGTTTGCCTTTTCGGAAAGAGGTTCTGCCGAGAACCAGCGCCGTGAAATGTGCTGTCTGGGGGAAAGCACAGATGCCAGTGCTGTTGTGCCTGTGGATAGGCTGCACGGGGACGGTGAAGAGCAGCAAGAGCTTTCAGGGCTGGCACCTTCCTTGTGGGAGAAGGAGCCGGACGTTTGCCTTTTCGGAAAGAGGCTCTGCCGAGAACCAGCGCCATGATGTGTACTGTTCCTGTTAAACCACAGATGCCCAGTGCTGTTGTGCCTGTGGATAGGCTGCACGGGGACGCTGAAGAGCAGCAAGAGCTTTCAGGGCTGGCACGTTCCTTGTGGGAGAAGGAGCGGGACGTTTGCCTTTTTGGAAAGAGGCTCTGCCGAGATCCAGCGCCGTGAGATGTGCACTCAGTGGGAAAGCACAGATGACCAGTGCTGTTGTGCCTGTGGATAGGCTGCATGGGGACGGTGAAGAGCAGCAAGAGCTTTCAGGGCTGGCACCTTCCTTGTGGGAGAAGGAGCCGGACATTTGCCTTTTCGCAAAGAGGCTCTGCCGAGAACCAGCGCCGTGATGTGTACTGTTCCTGTTAAAGCACAGATGCCCAGTGCTGTTGTGCCTGTGGATAGGCTGCACGGGGACGGTGAAGAGCAGCAAGAGCTTTCAGGGCTGGCACCTTCCTTGTGGGAGAAGGAGCCGGACGTTTGCCTTTTCGGAAAGAGGTTCTGCCAAGAACCAGCGCCGTGAGATGTGCACTCAGTGGGAAAGCACAGATGCCCAGTGCTGTTGTGCCTGTGGATAGGCTGCACGGGGACGGTGAAGAGCAGCAAGAGCTTTCAGGGCTGGCACCTTCCTTGTGGGAGAAGGAGCCGGACGTTTGCCTTTTCGGAAAGAGGCTCTGCCGAGAACCAGCGCCGTGATGTGTACTGTTCCTGTTAAAGCACAGATGCCCAGTGCTGTTGTGCCTGTGGATAGGCTGCACGGGGACGGTGAAGAGCAGCAAGAGCTTTCAGGGCTGGCACCTTCCTTGTGGGAGAAGGAGCCGGACGTTTGCCTTTTCGCAAAGAGGCTCTGCCGAGAACCAGCGCCGTGATGTGTACTGTTCCTGTTAAAGCACAGATGCCCAGTGCTGTTGTGCCTGTGGATAGGCTGCACGGGGACAGTGAAGAGCAGCAAGAGCTTTCAGGGCTGGCACCTTCCTTGTGGGAGAAGGAGCCGGACGTTTGCCTTTTCGCAAAGAGGCTCTGCCGAGAACCAGCGCCGTGAGATGTGCCGGCACTGGGAAAGCACAGATGCCCAGTGCTGTTGTGCCTGTGGATAGGCTGCACGGGGACGGTGAAGAGCAGCAAGAGGTTTCAGGGCTGGCACCTTCCTTGTGGGAGAAGGAGCCAGACGTTTGCCTTTTCGCAAAGAGGCTCTGCCGAGAACCAGCGCCGTGATGTTTACTGTTCCTGTTAAAGCACAGATGCCCAGTGCTATTGTGCCTGTGGATAGGCTGCAGGGGACAGTGAAGAGCAGCAAGAGCTTTCAGGGCTGGCACCTTCCTTGTGGGAGAAGGAGCCGGACGTTTGCCTTTTCAGAAAGAGGCTCTGCCGAGAACCAGCGCCGTGAGATGTGCTGTCTGGGGGAAAGCACAGATGCCAGTGCTGTTGTGCCTGTGGATAGGCTGCACGGGGACGCTGAAGAGCAGCAAGAGCTTTCAGGGCTGGCACCTTCCTTGTGGCAGAAGGAGCGAGACGTTTGCCTTTTCGGAAAGAGGCTCTGCCGAGAACCAGCGCCGTGAGATGTGCCGGCACTGGGAAAGCACAGATGCCCAGTGCTGTTGTGCCTGTGGATAGGCTGCACGGGGACAGTGAAGAGCAGCAAGAGCTTTCAGGGCTGGCACCTTCCTTGTGGGAGAAGGAGCCGGACGTTTGCCTTTTCGCAAAGAGGCTCTGCCGAGAACCAGCGCCGTGAGATGTGCTGTCTGGGGGAAAGCACAGATGCCCAGTGCTGTTGTGCCTGTGGATAGGCTGCACGGGGACGGTGAAGAGCAGCAAGAGCTTTCAGGGCTGGCACCTTCCTTGTGGGAGAAGGAGCCGGACGTTTGCCTTTTCGGAAAGAGGCTCTGCCGAGAACCAGCGCCGTGATGTGTACTGTTCCTGTTAAAGCACAGATGCCCAGTGCTGTTGTGCCTGTGGATAGGCTGCACGGGGACGGTGAAGAGCAGCAAGAGCTTTCAGGGCTGGCACCTTCCTTGTGGGAGAAGGAGCCGGACGTTTGCCTTTTCAGAAAGAGGCTCTGCCAAGAACCAGCGCCGTGAGATGTGCACTCAGTGGGAAAGCACAGATGCCCAGTGCTGTTTTGCCTGTGGATAGGCTGCACGGGGACGGTGAAGAGCAGCAAGAGCTTTCAGGGCTGGCACCTTCCTTGTGGGATAAGGAGCCGGACGTTTGCCTTTTCGGAAAGAGGCTCTGCCGAGAACCAGCGCCGTGAGATGTGCACTCAGTGGGAAAGCACAGATGCCCAGTGCTGTTGTGCCTGTGGATAGGCTGCACGGGGACGGTGAAGAGCAGCAAGAGCTTTCAGGGCTGGCACCTTCTGTGTGGGAGAAGGAGCCGGACGTTTGCCTTTTCGCAAAGAGGCTCTGCCGAGAACCAGCGCCGTGATGTGTACTGTTCCTGTTAAAGCACAGATGCCCAGTGCTGTTGTGCCTGTGGATAGGCTGCACGGGGACGGTGAAGAGCAGCAAGAGCTTTCAGGGCTGGCACCTTCCTTGTGGGAGAAGGAGCCGGACGTTTGCCTTTTCGCAAAGAGGCTCTGCCGAGAACCAGCGCCGTGAGATGTGCCGGCACTGGGAAAGCACAGATGCCCAGTGCTGTTGTGCCTGTGGATAGGCTGTACGGGGACGCTGAAGAGCAGCAAGAGCTTTCAGGGCTGGCACCTTCCTTGTGGGAGAAGGAGCCAGACGTTTGCCTTTTCGCAAAGAGGCTCTGCCGAGAACCAGCCCCGTGATGTGTACTGTTCCTGTTAAAGCACAGATGCCCAGTGCTGTTGTGCCTGTGGATAGGCTGCAGGGGACAGTGAAGAGCAGCAAGAGCTTTCAGGGCTGGCACCTTCCTTGTGGGAGAAGGAGCCGGACGTTTGCCTTTTCGGAAAGAGGCTCTGCCGAGAACCAGCGCCGTGAGAGGTGCTGTCTGGGGGAAAGCACAGATGCCCAGTGCTGTTGTGCCTGTGGATAGGCTGCACGGGGACGGTGAAGAGCAGCTAGAGCTTTCAGGGCTGGCACCTTCCTTGTGGGAGAAGGAGCCAGACGTTTGCCTTTTCGCAAAGAGGCTCTGCCGAGAACCAGCGCCGTGATGTGTACTGTTCCTGTTAAAGCACAGATGCCCAGTGCTGTTGTGCCTGTGGATAGGCTGCACGGGGACGCTGAAGAGCAGCAAGAGCTTTCAGGGCTGGCACCTTCCTTGTGGGAGAAGGAGCCGGACGTTTGCCTTTTCGCAAAGAGGTTTTGCCGAGAACCAGCGCCGTGATGTGTACTGTTCCTGTTAAAGCACAGATGCCCAGTGCTGTTGTGCCTGTGGATAGGCTGCACGGGGACAGTGAAGAGCAGCAAGAGCTTTCAGGGCTGGCACCTTCCTTGTGGGAGAAGGAGCCGGACGTTTGCCTTTTCGCAAAGAGGCTCTGCCGAGAACCAGCGCCGTGAGATGTGCTGTCTGGGGGAAAGCACAGATGCCAGTGCTGTTGTGCCTGTGGATAGGCTGCACGGGGACGGTGAAGAGCAGCAAGAGCTTTCAGGGCTGGCACCTTCCTTGTGGCAGAAGGAGCGAGACGTTTGCCTTTTCGGAAAGAGGCTCTGCCGAGAACCAGCGCCGTGAGATGTGCCGGCACTGGGAAAGCACAGATGCCCAGTGCTGTTGTGCCTGTGGATAGGCTGCACGGGGACGGTGAAGAGCAGCAAGAGCTTTCAGGGCTGGCACCTTCCTTGTGGGAGAAGGAGCCGGACGTTTGCCTTTTCACAAAGAGGCTCTGCCGAGAACCAGCGCCGTGAGATGTGCTGTCTGGGGGAAAGCACAGATGCCCAGTGCTGTTGTGCCTGTGGATAGGCTGCACGGGGACGGTGAAGAGCAGCAAGAGCTTTCAGGGCTGGCACCTTCCTTGTGGGAGAAGGAGCCGGATGTTTGCCTTTTCGGAAAGAGGCTCTGCCGAGAACCAGCGCCGTGATGTGTACTTTTCCTGTTAAAGCACAGATGCCCAGTGCTGTTGTGCCTGTGGATAGGCTGCACGGGGACAGTGAAGAGCAGCAAGAGCTTTCAGGGCTGGCACCTTCCTTGTGGGAGAAGGAGCCGGACGTTTGCCTTTTCGCAAAGAGGCTCTGCCGAGAACCAGCGCCGTGAGAGGTGCTGTCTGGGGGGAAAGCACAGATGCCCAGTGCTGTTGTGCCTGTGGATAGGCTGCACGGGGACGCTGAAGAGCAGCAAGAGCTTTCAGGGCTGGCACCTTCCTTGTGGGAGAAGGAGCCGGACGTTTGCCTTTTCGCAAAGAGGTTTTGCCGAGAACCAGCGCCGTGATGTGTACTGTTCCTGTTAAAGCACAGATGCCCAGTGCTGTTGTGCCTGTGGATAGGCTGCACGGGGACAGTGAAGAGCAGCAAGAGCTTTCAGGGCTGGCACCTTCCTTGTGGGAGAAGGAGCCGGACGTTTGCCTTTTCGCAAAGAGGCTCTGCCGAGAACCAGCGCCGTGAGATGTGCTGTCTGGGGGAAAGCACAGATGCCAGTGCTGTTGTGCCTGTGGATAGGCTGCACGGGGACGGTGAAGAGCAGCAAGAGCTTTCAGGGCTGGCACCTTCCTTGTGGCAGAAGGAGCGAGACGTTTGCCTTTTCGGAAAGAGGCTCTGCCGAGAACCAGCGCCGTGAGATGTGCCGGCACTGGGAAAGCACAGATGCCCAGTGCTGTTGTGCCTGTGGATAGGCTGCACGGGGACGGTGAAGAGCAGCAAGAGCTTTCAGGGCTGGCACCTTCCTTGTGGGAGAAGGAGCCGGACGTTTGCCTTTTCACAAAGAGGCTCTGCCGAGAACCAGCGCCGTGAGATGTGCTGTCTGGGGGAAAGCACAGATGCCCAGTGCTGTTGTGCCTGTGGATAGGCTGCACGGGGACGGTGAAGAGCAGCAAGAGCTTTCAGGGCTGGCACCTTCCTTGTGGGAGAAGGAGCCGGATGTTTGCCTTTTCGGAAAGAGGCTCTGCCGAGAACCAGCGCCGTGATGTGTACTTTTCCTGTTAAAGCACAGATGCCCAGTGCTGTTGTGCCTGTGGATAGGCTGCACGGGGACAGTGAAGAGCAGCAAGAGCTTTCAGGGCTGGCACCTTCCTTGTGGGAGAAGGAGCCGGACGTTTGCCTTTTCGCAAAGAGGCTCTGCCGAGAACCAGCGCCGTGAGAGGTGCTGTCTGGGGGGAAAGCACAGATGCCCAGTGCTGTTGTGCCTGTGGATAGGCTGCACGGGGACGGTGAAGAGCAGCAAGAGCTTTCAGGGCTGGCACCTTCCTTGTGGGAGAAGGAGCCGGACGTTTGCCTTTTCGGAAAGAGGCTCTGCCGAGAACCAGCGCCGTGAGATGTGCTGTCTGGGGGAAAGCACAGATGCCAGTGCTGTTGTGCCTGTGGATAGGCTGCACGGGGACGGTGAAGAGCAGCAAGAACTTTCAGGGCTGGCACCTTCCTTGTGGCAGAAGGAGCCGGACGTTTGCCTTTTCGGAAAGAGGCTCTGCCGAGAACCAGCGCCGTGAGATGTGCTGTCTGGGGGAAAGCACAGATGCCAGTGCTGTTGTGCCTGTGGATAGGCTGCACGGGGACGGTGAAGAGCAGCAAGAACTTTCAGGGCTGGCACCTTCCTTGTGGCAGAAGGAGCCGGACGTTTGCCTTTTCGGAAAGAGGCTCTGCCGAGAACCAGCGCCGTGATGTGTACTGTTCCTGTTAAAGCACAGATGCCCAGTGCTGTTGTGCCTGTGGATAGGCTGCACGGGGACGGTGAAGAGCAGCAAGAGCTTTCAGGGCTGGCACCTTCCTTGTGGGAGAAGGAGCCGGACGTTTGCCTTTTCGGAAAGAGGCTCTGCCGAGAACCAGCGCCGTGAGATGTGCTGTCTGGGGGAAAGCACAGATGCCCAGTGCTGTTGTGCCTGTGGATAGGCTGCACGGGGACGGTGAAGAGCAGCAAGAGCTTTCAGGGCTGGCACCTTCCTTGTGGGAGAAGGAGCCGGACGTTTGCCTTTTCGGAAAGAGGCTCTGCCGAGAACCAGCACCGTGATGTGTACTGTTCCTGTTAAAGCACAGATGCCCAGTGCTGTTGTGCCTGTGGATAGGCTGCACGGGGACAGTGAAGAGCAGCAAGAGCTTTCAGGGCTGGCACCTTCCTTGTGGGAGAAGGAGCCAGACGTTTGCCTTTTCGCAAAGAGGCTCTGCCGAGAACCAGCGCCGTGAGATGTGCCGGCACTGGGAAAGCACAGATGCCCAGTGCTGTTGTGCCTGTGGATAGGCTGCACGGGGACGGTGAAGAGCAGCAAGAGCTTTCAGGGCTGGCACCTTCCTTGTGGGAGAAGGAGCCGGACGTTTGCCTTTTCGGAAAGAGGCTCTGCCGAGAACCAGCGCCGTGAGATGTGCTGTCTGGGGGAAAGCACAGATGCCCAGTGCTGTTGTGCCTGTGGATAGGCTGCACGGGGACGGTGAAGAGCAGCAAGAGCTTTCAGGGCTGGCACCTTCCTTGTGGGAGAAGGAGCCGGACGTTTGCCTTTTCGGAAAGAGGCTCTGCCGAGAACCAGCGCCGTGAGATGTGCCGGCACTGGGAAAGCACAGATGCCCAGTGCTGTTGTGCCTGTGGATAGGCTGCACGGGGACGGTGAAGAGCAGCAAGAGCTTTCAGGGCTGGCACCTTCCTTGTGGGAGAAGGAGCCGGACGTTTGCCTTTTCAGAAAGAGGCTCTGCCGAGAACCAGCGCCGTGAGATGTGCTGTCTGGGGGAAAGCACAGATGCCAGTGCTGTTGTGCCTGTGGATAGGCTGCACGGGGACGGTGAAGAGCAGCAAGAACTTTCAGGGCTGGCACCTTCCTTGTGGGAGAAGGAGCCGGATGTTTGCCTTTTCGGAAAGAGGCTCTGCCGAGATCCAGAGCCGTGAGATGTGCTGTCTGGGGGAAAGCACAGATGCCCAGTGCTGTTGTGCCTGTGGATAGGCTGCACGGGGACGGTGAAGAGCAGCAAGAGCTTTCAGGGCTGGCACCTTCCTTGTGGGAGAAGGAGCCGGACGTTTGCCTTTTCGGAAAGAGGCTCTGCCGAGAACCAGCGCCGTGATGTGTACTGTTCCTGTTAAAGCACAGATGCCCAGTGCTGTTGTGCCTGTGGATAGGCTGCACGGGGACGGTGAAGAGCAGCAAGAGCTTTCAGGGCTGGCACCTTCCTTGTGGGAGAAGGAGCCGGACGTTTGCCTTTTCGGAAAGAGGTTCTGCCGAGAACCAGCGCCGTGAGATGTGCTGTCTGGGGGAAAGCACAGATGCCCAGTGCTGTTGTGGCTGTGGATAGGCTGCACGGGGACGGTGAAGAGCAGCAAGAACTTTCAGGGCTGGCACCTTCCTTGTGGGAGAAGGAGCCGGACGTTTGCCTTTTCGGAAAGAGGCTCTGCCGAGATCCAGCGCCGTGAGATGTGCCGGCACTGGGAAAGCACAGATGCCCAGTGCTGTTGTGCCTGTGGATAGGCTGCACGGGGACGGTGAAGAGCAGCAAGAGCTTTCAGGGCTGGCACCTTCCTTGTGGGAGAAGGAGCCGGACGTTTGCCTTTTCGGAAAGAGGCTCTGCCGAGAACCAGCGCCGTGAGATGTGCACTCAGTGGGAAAGCACAGATGCCCAGTGCTGTTGTGCCTGTGGATAGGTTGCACGGGGACGGTGAAGAGCAGCAAGAGCTTTCAGGGCTGGCACCTTCCTTGTGGGAGAAGGAGCCGGACGTTTGCCTTTTCGGAAAGAGGCTCTGCCGAGAACCAGCGCCGTGAGATGTGCTGTCTGGGGGAAAGCACAGATGCCCAGTGCTGTTGTGCCTGTGGATAGGCTGCACGGGGACGGTGAAGAGCAGCAAGAGCTTTCAGGGCTGGCACCTTCCTTGTGGGAGAAGGAGCCGGACGTTTGCCTTTTCGCAAAGAGGTTCTGCCGAGAACCAGCGCCGTGAAATGTGCTGTCTGGGGGAAAGCACAGATGCCAGTGCTGTTGTGCCTGTGGATAGGCTGCACGGGGACGGTGAAGAGCAGCAAGAGCTTTCAGGGCTGGCACCTTGCTTGTGGGAGAAGGAGCCGGACGTTTGCCTTTTCGGAAAGAGGCTCTGCCGAGAACCAGCGCCGTGATGTGTACTGTTCCTGTTAAACCACAGATGCCCAGTGCTGTTGTGGCTGTGGATAGGCTGCACGGGGACGGTGAAGAGCAGCAAGAGCTTTCAGGGCTGGCACGTTCCTTGTGGGAGAAGGAGCCGGACGTTTGCCTTTTTGGAAAGAGGCTCTGCCGAGGTCCAGCGCCGTGAGATGTGCACTCAGTGGGAAAGCACAGATGCCCAGTGCTGTTGTGCCTGTGGATAGGCTGCACGGGGACGGTGAAGAGCAGCAAGAGCTTTCAGGGCTGGCACCTTCCTTGTGGGAGAAGGAGCCGGACGTTTGCCTTTTCAGAAAGAGGCTCTGCCGAGAACCAGCGCCGTGAGATGTGCTGTCTGGGGGAAAGCACAGATGCCAGTGCTGTTGTGCCTGTGGATAGGCTGCACGGGGACGGTGAAGAGCAGCAAGAACTTTCAGGGCTGGCACCTTCCTTGTGGGAGAAGGAGCCGGATGTTTGCCTTTTCGGAAAGAGGCTCTGCCGAGATCCAGAGCCGTGAGATGTGCTGTCTGGGGGAAAGCACAGATGCCCAGTGCTGTTGTGCCTGTGGATAGGCTGCACGGGGACGGTGAAGAGCAGCAAGAGCTTTCAGGGCTGGCACCTTCCTTGTGGGAGAAGGAGCCGGACGTTTGCCTTTTCGGAAAGAGGCTCTGCCGAGAACCAGCGCCGTGATGTGTACTGTTCCTGTTAAAGCACAGATGCCCAGTGCTGTTGTGCCTGTGGATAGGCTGCACGGGGACGGTGAAGAGCAGCAAGAGCTTTCAGGGCTGGCACCTTCCTTGTGGGAGAAGGAGCCGGACGTTTGCCTTTTCGGAAAGAGGTTCTGCCGAGAACCAGCGCCGTGAGATGTGCTGTCTGGGGGAAAGCACAGATGCCCAGTGCTGTTGTGGCTGTGGATAGGCTGCACGGGGACGGTGAAGAGCAGCAAGAACTTTCAGGGCTGGCACCTTCCTTGTGGGAGAAGGAGCCGGACGTTTGCCTTTTCGGAAAGAGGCTCTGCCGAGATCCAGCGCCGTGAGATGTGCTGTCTGGGGGAAAGCACAGATGCCCAGTGCTGTTGTGCCTGTGGATAGGCTGCACGGGGACGGTGAAGAGCAGCAAGAGCTTTCAGGGCTGGCACCTTCCTTGTGGGAGAAGGAGCCGGACGTTTGCCTTTTCGGAAAGAGGCTCTGCCGAGAACCAGCGCCGTGAGATGTGCACTCAGTGGGAAAGCACAGATGCCCAGTGCTGTTGTGCCTGTGGATAGGTTGCACGGGGACGGTGAAGAGCAGCAAGAGCTTTCAGGGCTGGCACCTTCCTTGTGGGAGAAGGAGCCGGACGTTTGCCTTTTCGGAAAGAGGCTCTGCCGAGAACCAGCGCCGTGAGATGTGCTGTCTGGGGGAAAGCACAGATGCCCAGTGCTGTTGTGCCTGTGGATAGGCTGCACGGGGACGGTGAAGAGCAGCAAGAGCTTTCAGGGCTGGCACCTTCCTTGTGGGAGAAGGAGCCGGACGTTTGCCTTTTCGCAAAGAGGTTCTGCCGAGAACCAGCGCCGTGAAATGTGCTGTCTGGGGGAAAGCACAGATGCCAGTGCTGTTGTGCCTGTGGATAGGCTGCACGGGGACGGTGAAGAGCAGCAAGAGCTTTCAGGGCTGGCACCTTGCTTGTGGGAGAAGGAGCCGGACGTTTGCCTTTTCGGAAAGAGGCTCTGCCGAGAACCAGCGCCGTGATGTGTACTGTTCCTGTTAAACCACAGATGCCCAGTGCTGTTGTGGCTGTGGATAGGCTGCACGGGGACGGTGAAGAGCAGCAAGAGCTTTCAGGGCTGGCACGTTCCTTGTGGGAGAAGGAGCCGGACGTTTGCCTTTTTGGAAAGAGGCTCTGCCGAGGTCCAGCGCCGTGAGATGTGCACTCAGTGGGAAAGCACAGATGCCCAGTGCTGTTGTGCCTGTGGATAGGCTGCACGGGGACGGTGAAGAGCAGCAAGAGCTTTCAGGGCTGGCACCTTCCTTGTGGGAGAAGGAGCCGGACGTTTGCCTTTTCGGAAAGAGGCTCTGCCGAGAACCAGCGCCGTGATGTGTACTGTTCCTGTTAAAGCACAGATGCCCAGTGCTGTTGTGCCTGTGGATAGGCTGCACGGGGACGGTGAAGAGCAGCAAGAGCTTTCAGGGCTGGCACCTTCCTTGTGGGAGAAGGAGCCGGACGTTTGCCTTTTCGCAAAGAGGCTCTGCCGAAAACCAGCGCCGTGATGTGTACTGTTCCTGTTAAAGCACAGATGCCCAGTGCTGTTGTGCCTGTGGATAGGCTGCACGGGGACGGTGAAGAGCAGCAAGAGCTTTCAGGGCTGGCACCTTTCTTGTGGCAGAAGGAGCCAGACGTTTGCCTTTTCGGAAAGAGGCTCTGCCGAGAACCAGCGCCGTGATGTGTACTGTTCCTGGTAAAGCACAGATGCCCAGTGCTGTTGTGCCTGTGGATAGGCTGCACGGGGACGGTGAAGAGCAGCAAGAGCTTTCAGGGCTGGCACCTTCCTTGTGGGAGAAGGAGCCGGACGTTTGCCTTTTCGGAAAGAGGCTCTGCCGAGAACCAGCACCGTGATGTGTACTGTTCCTGTTAAAGCACAGATGCCCAGTGCTGTTGTGCCTGTGGATAGGCTGCACGGGGACAGTGAAGAGCAGCAAGAGCTTTCAGGGCTGGCACCTTCCTTGTGGGAGAAGGAGCCAGACGTTTGCCTTTTCGCAAAGAGGCTCTGCCGAGAACCAGCGCCGTGAGATGTGCTGTCTGGTGGAAAGCACAGATGCCCAGTGCTGTTGTGGCTGTGGATAGGCTGCACGGGGACGGTGAAGAGCAGCAAGAGCTTTCAGGGCTGGCACCTTCCTTGTGGGAGAAGGAGCCGGACGTTTGCCTTTTCGCAAAGAGGCTCTGCCGAGAACCAGCGCCGTGAGATGTGCTGTCGGGGGGAAAGCACAGATGCCCAGTGCTGTTGTGCCTGTGGATAGGCTGCACGGGGACGGTGAAGAGCAGCAAGAGCTTTCAGGGCTGGCACCTTCCTTGTGGGAGAAGGAGCCGGACGTTTGCCTTTTCGGAAAGAGGTTCTGCCGAGAACCAGCGCCGTGAGATGTGCTGTCTGGGGGAAAGCACAGATGCCAGTGCTGTTGTGCCTGTGGATAGGCTGCACGGGGACGGTGAAGAGCAGCAAGAACTTTCAGGGCTGGCACCTTCCTTGTGGCAGAAGGAGCCAGACGTTTGCCTTTTCGCAAAGAGCTCTGCCGAGAACCAGCGCCGTGATGTGTACTGTTACTGTTAAAGCACAGATGCCCAGTGCTGTTGTGCCTGTGGATAGGCTGCACGGGGAGAGTGAAGAGCAGCAAGAGCTTTCAGGGCTGGCAACTTCCTTGTGGGAGAAGGAGCCGGACGTTTGCCTTTTCGCAAAGAGGCTCTGCCGAGAACCAGCGCCGTGAGATGTGCTGTCTGGGGGAAAGCACAGATGCCAGTGCTGTTGTGCCTGTGGATAGGCTGCACGGGGACGCTGAAGAGCAGCAAGAGCTTTCAGGGCTGGCACCTTCCTTGTGGGAGAAGGAGCCGGACGTTTGCCTTTTTGGAAAGAGACTCTGCCGAGAACCAGCGCCGTGATGTGTACTGTTCCTGTTAAAGCACAGATGCCCAGTGCTGTTGTGCCTGTGGATAGGCTGCACGGGGACGGTGAAGAGCAGCAAGAGCTTTCAGGGCTGTCACCTTCCTTGTGGGAGAAGGAGCCGGACGTTTGCCTTTTCGCAAAGAGGCTCTGCCGAGAACCAGCGCCGTGATGTGTACTGTTCCTGTTAAAGCACAGATGCCCAGTGCTGTTGTGCCTGTGGATAGGCTGCACGGCGACAGTGAAGAGCAGCAAGAGCTTTCAGGGCTGGCACCTTCCTTGTGGGAGAAGGAGCCGGACGTTTGCCTTTTCGGAAAGAGGCTCTGCCGAGAACCAGCGCCATGATGTGTACTGTCTGTGGGAAAGCACAGATGCCAGTGCTGTTGTGCCTGTGGATAGGCTGTACGGGGACGGTGAAGAGCAGCAAGAACTTTCAGGGCTGGCACCTTCCTTGTGGCAGAAGGAGCCGGACGTTTGCCTTTTCGGAAAGAGGCTCTGCCGAGAACCAGCGCCGTGATGTGTACTGTTCCTGTTAAAGCACAGATGCCCAGTGCTGTTGTGCCTGTGGATAGGCTGCACGGGGACGGTGAAGAGCAGCAAGAGCTTTCAGGGCTGGCACCTTCCTTGTGGGAGAAGGAGCCGGACGTTTGCCTTTTCAGAAAGAGGCTCTGCCTAGAACCAGTGCCGTGAGATGTGTGCACTCAGTGGGAAAGCACAGATGCCCAGTGCTGTTGTGCCTGTGGATAGGCTGCACGGGGACGGTGAAGAGCAGCAAGAACTTTCAGGGCTGGCACCTTCCTTGTGGGAGAAGGAGCCGGACGTTTGCCTTTTCGGAAAGAGGCTCTGCCGAGAACCAGCGCCGTGAGATGTGCACTCAGTGGGAAAGCACAGATGCCCAGTGCTGTTGTGCCTGTGGATAGGCTGCACGGGGACGGTGAAGAGCAGCAAGAGCTTTCAGGGCTGGCACCTTCCTTGTGGGAGAAGGAGCCGGACGTTTGCCTTTTCGGAAAGAGGTTCTGCCGAGGACCAGCGCCGTGAGATGTGCTGTCTGGGGGAAAGCACAGATGCCAGTGCTGTTGTGCCTGTGGATAGGCTGCACGGGGACGGTGAAGAGCAGCAAGAGGTTTCAGGGCTGGCACCATCCTTGTGGGAGAAGGAGCCAGACGTTTGCCTTTTCGGAAAGAGGCTCTGCCGAGAACCAGCACCGTGATGTGTACTGTTCCTGTTAAAGCACAGATGCCCAGTGCTGTTGTGCCTGTGGATAGGCTGCACGGGGACGGTGAAGAGCAGCAAGAGCTTTCAGGGCTGGCACCTTCCTTATGGGAGAAGGAGCCGGACGTTTGCCTTTTCGGAAAGAGGCTCTGCCGAGAACCAGCGCCGTGAGATGTGCTGTCTGGGGGAAAGCACAGATGCCCAGTGCTGTTGTGCCTGTGGATAGGCTGCACGGGGACGGTGAAGAGCAGCAAGAGGTTTCAGGGCTGGCACCTTCCTTGTGGGAGAAGGAGCCGGACGTTTGCCTTTTCGGAAAGAGGCTCTGCCGAGAACCAGCGCCGTGAGATGTGCACTCAGTGGGAAAGCACAGATGCCCAGTGCTGTTGTGCCTGTGGATAGGCTGCACGGGGACGGTGAAGAGCAGCAAGAGCTTTCAGGGCTGGCACCTTCCTTGTGGGAGAAGGAGCCGGACGTTTGCCTTTTCGGAAAGAGGCTCTGCCGAGAACCAGCGCCGTGATGTGTACTGTTCCTGTTAAAGCACAGATGCCCAGTGCTGTTGTGCCTGTGGCTAGGCTGCACGGGGACAGTGAAGAGCAGCAAGAGCTTTCAGGGCTGGCACCTTCCTTGTGGGAGAAGGAGCCGGACGTTTGCCTTTTCGGAAAGAGGCTCTGCCGAGAACCAGCGCCGTGAGATGTGCCGGCAGTGGGAAAGCACAGATGCCCAGTGCTGTTGTGCCTGTGGATAGGCTGCACGGGGACGGTGAAGAGCAGCAAGAGCTTTCAGGGCTGTCACCTTCCTTGTGGGAGAACGAGCCGGACGTTTGCCTTTTCGCAAAGAGGCTCTGCCGAGAACCAGCGCCATGAGATCTGCTGTCAGAGGGAAAGCACAGATGCCCAGTGCTGTTGTGCCTGTGGATAGGCTGCACGGGGACGGTGAAGAGCAGCAAGAGGTTTCAGGGCTGGCACCTTCCTTGTGGGAGAAGGAGCCGGACGTTTGCCTTTTCGGAAAGAGGCTCTGCCGAGAACCAGCGCCGTGAGATGTGCACTCAGTGGGAAAGCACAGATGCCCAGTGCTGTTGTGCCTGTGGACAGGCTGCACGGGGACGGTGAAGAGCAGCAAGAGCTTTCAGGGCTGGCACCTTCCTTGTGGGAGAAGGAGCCAGACGTTTGCCTTTTCGGAAAGAGGCTCTGCCGAGAACCAGCGCCATGAGATCTGCTGTCAGAGGGAAAGCACAGATGCCCAGTGCTGTTGTGCTTGTGGATAGGCTGCAGGGGACAGTGAAGACCAGCAAGAGCTTTCAGGGCTGGCACCTTCCTTGTGGGAGAAGGAGCCGGACGTTTGCCTTTTCGGAAAGAGGCTCTGCCGAGAACCAGCGCCGTGAGATGTGCACTCAGTGGGAAAGCACAGATGCCCAGTGCTGTTGTGCCTGTGGATAGGCTGCACGGGGACGCTGAATAGCAGCAAGAGCTTTCAGGGCTGGCACCTTCCTTGTGGGAGAAGGAGCCGGACGTTTGCCTTTTCGGAAAGAGGCTCTGCCGAGAACCAGCGCCGTGATGTGTACTGTTCCTGTTAAAGCACAGATGCCCAGTGCTGTTGTGCCTGTGGATAGGCTGCACGGGGACAGTGAAGAGCAGCAAGAGCTTTCAGGGCTGGCACCTTCCTTGTGGGAGAAGGAGCCGGACGTTTGCCTTTTCGCAAAGAGGCTCTGCCGAGAACCAGCGCCGTGAGATGTGCTGTCTGGGGGAAAGCACAGATGCCAGTGCTGTTGTGCCTGTGGATAGGCTGCACGGGGACGGTGAAGAGCAGCAAGAACTTTCAGGGCTGGCACCTTCCTTGTGGCAGAAGGAGCCAGACGTTTGCCTTTTCGGAAAGAGCTCTGCCGAGAACCAGCGCCGTGATGTGTACTGTTACTGTTAAAGCACAGATGCCCAGTGCTGTTGTGCCTGTGGATAGGCTGCACGGGGAGAGTGAAGAGCAGCAAGAGCTTTCAGGGCTGGCACCTTCCTTGTGGGAGAAGGAGCCGGACGTTTGCCTTTTCGGAAAGAGGCTCTGCCGAGAACCAGCGCCGTGAGATGTGCACTCAGTGGGAAAGCACAGATGCCCAGTGCTGTTGTGGCTGTGGATAGGCTGCACGGGGACGGTGAAGAGCAGCAAGAGCTTTCAGGGCTGGCACCTTCCTTGTGGGAGAAGGAGCCGGACGTTTGCCTTTTCGCAAAGAGGCTCTGCCGAGAACCAGCGCCGTGAGATGTGCTGTCGGGGGGAAAGCACAGATGCCCAGTGCTGTTGTGCCTGTGGATAGGCTGCACGGGGACGGTGAAGAGCAGCAAGAGCTTTCAGGGCTGGCACCTTCCTTGTGGGAGAAGGAGCCGGACGTTTGCCTTTTCGGAAAGAGGTTCTGCCGAGAACCAGCGCCGTGAGATGTGCTGTCTGGGGGAAAGCACAGATGCCAGTGCTGTTGTGCCTGTGGATAGGCTGCACGGGGACGGTGAAGAGCAGCAAGAACTTTCAGGGCTGGCACCTTCCTTGTGGCAGAAGGAGCCAGACGTTTGCCTTTTCGCAAAGAGCTCTGCCGAGAACCAGCGCCGTGATGTGTACTGTTACTGTTAAAGCACAGATGCCCAGTGCTGTTGTGCCTGTGGATAGGCTGCACGGGGAGAGTGAAGAGCAGCAAGAGCTTTCAGGGCTGGCAACTTCCTTGTGGGAGAAGGAGCCGGACGTTTGCCTTTTCGCAAAGAGGCTCTGCCGAGAACCAGCGCCGTGAGATGTGCTGTCTGGGGGAAAGCACAGATGCCAGTGCTGTTGTGCCTGTGGATAGGCTGCACGGGGACGGTGAAGAGCAGCAAGAGCTTTCAGGGCTGGCACCTTCCTTGTGGGAGAAGGAGCCGGACGTTTGCCTTTTTGGAAAGAGACTCTGCCGAGAACCAGCGCCGTGATGTGTACTGTTCCTGTTAAAGCACAGATGCCCAGTGCTGTTGTGCCTGTGGATAGGCTGCACGGGGACGGTGAAGAGCAGCAAGAGCTTTCAGGGCTGTCACCTTCCTTGTGGGAGAAGGAGCCGGACGTTTGCCTTTTCGCAAAGAGGCTCTGCCGAGAACCAGCGCCGTGATGTGTACTGTTCCTGTTAAAGCACAGATGCCCAGTGCTGTTGTGCCTGTGGATAGGCTGCACGGCGACAGTGAAGAGCAGCAAGAGCTTTCAGGGCTGGCACCTTCCTTGTGGGAGAAGGAGCCGGACGTTTGCCTTTTCGGAAAGAGGCTCTGCCGAGAACCAGCGCCGTGATGTGTACTGTCTGTGGGAAAGCACAGATGCCAGTGCTGTTGTGCCTGTGGATAGGCTGTACGGGGACGGTGAAGAGCAGCAAGAACTTTCAGGGCTGGCACCTTCCTTGTGGCAGAAGGAGCCGGACGTTTGCCTTTTCGGAAAGAGGCTCTGCCGAGAACCAGCGCCGTGATGTGTACTGTTCCTGTTAAAGCACAGATGCCCAGTGCTGTTGTGCCTGTGGATAGGCTGCACGGGGACGGTGAAGAGCAGCAAGAGCTTTCAGGGCTGGCACCTTCCTTGTGGGAGAAGGAGCCGGACGTTTGCCTTTTCAGAAAGAGGCTCTGCCTAGAACCAGTGCCGTGATGTGTGCACTCAGTGGGAAAGCACAGATGCCCAGTGCTGTTGTGCCTGTGGATAGGCTGCACGGGGACGGTGAAGAGCAGCAAGAGGTTTCAGGGCTGGCACCTTCCTTGTGGGAGAAGGAGCCGGACGTTTGCCTTTTCGGAAAGAGGCTCTGCCGAGAACCAGCGCCGTGAGATGTGCACTCAGTGGGAAAGCACAGATGCCCAGTGCTGTTGTGCCTGTGGATAGGCTGCACGGGGACGGTGAAGAGCAGCAAGAGCTTTCAGGGCTGGCACCTTCCTTGTGGGAGAAGGAGCCGGACGTTTGCCTTTTCGGAAAGAGGTTCTGCCGAGGACCAGCGCCGTGAGATGTGCTGTCTGGGGGAAAGCACAGATGCCAGTGCTGTTGTGCCTGTGGATAGGCTGCACGGGGACGGTGAAGAGCAGCAAGAGGTTTCAGGGCTGGCACCATCCTTGTGGGAGAAGGAGCCAGACGTTTGCCTTTTCGGAAAGAGGCTCTGCCGAGAACCAGCGCCGTGATGTGTACTGTTCCTGTTAAAGCACAGATGCCCAGTGCTGTTGTGGCTGTGGATAGGCTGCACGGGGACGGTGAAGAGCAGCAAGAGCTTTCAGGGCTGGCACCTTCCTTATGGGAGAAGGAGCCGGACGTTTGCCTTTTCGGAAAGAGGCTCTGCCGAGAACCAGCGCCGTGAGATGTGCTGTCTGGGGGAAAGCACAGATGCCCAGTGCTGTTGTGCCTGTGGATAGGCTGCACGGGGACGGTGAAGAGCAGCAAGAGGTTTCAGGGCTGGCACCTTCCTTGTGGGAGAAGGAGCCGGACGTTTGCCTTTTCGGAAAGAGGCTCTGCCGAGAACCAGCGCCGTGAGATGTGCACTCAGTGGGAAAGCACAGATGCCCAGTGCTGTTGTGCCTGTGGATAGGCTGCACGGGGACGGTGAAGAGCAGCAAGAGCTTTCAGGGCTGGCACCTTCCTTGTGGGAGAAGGAGCCGGACGTTTGCCTTTTCGCAAAGAGGCTCTGCCGAGAACCAGCGCCGTGATGTGTACTGTTCCTGTTAAAGCACAGATGCCCAGTGCTGTTGTGCCTGTGGATAGGCTGCACGGGGACAGTGAAGAGCAGCAAGAGCTTTCAGGGCTGGCACCTTCCTTGTGGGAGAAGGAGCCGGACGTTTGCCTTTTCGGAAAGAGGCTCTGCCGAGAACCAGCGCCGTGAGATGTGCTGTCTGTGGGAAAGCACAGATGCCAGTGCTGTTGTGCCTGTGGATAGGCTGTACGGGGACGGTGAAGAGCAGCAAGAGCTTTCAGGGCTGGCACCTTCCTTGTGGCAGAAGGAGCCGGACGTTTGCCTTTTCGGAAAGAGGCTCTGCCGAGAACCAGCGCCGTGATGTGTACTGTTCCTGTTAAAGCACAGATGCCCAGTGCTGTTGTGCCTGTGGATAGGCTGCACGGGGACGGTGAAGAGCAGCAAGAGCTTTCAGGGCTGGCACGTTCCTTGTGGGAGATGGAGCCGGACGTTTGCCTTTTCGGAAAGAGGCTCTGCCGAGAACCAGCGCCGTGATGTGTACTGTTCCTGTTAAAGCACAGATGCCCAGTGCTGTTGTGCCTGTGGATAGGCTGCACGGGGATGGTGAAGAGCAGCAAGAGCTTTCAGGACTGGCACGTTCCTTGTGGCAGAAGGAGCGGGACGTTTGCCTTTTCGCAAAGAGGCTCTGCCGAGATCCAGCGCCGTGAGATGTGCACTCAGTGGGAAAGCACAGATGCCCAGTGCTGTTGTGCCTGTGGATAGGCTGCACGGGGACGGTGAAGAGCAGCAAGAGCTTTCAGGGCTGTCACCTTCCTTGTGGGAGAACGAGCCGGACGTTTGCCTTTTCGCAAAGAGGCTCTGCCGAGAACCAGCGCCGTGATGTGTACTGTTCCTGTTAAAGCACAGATGCCCAGTGCTGTTGTGCCTGTGGATAGGCTGCAGGGGACAGTGAAGAGCAGCAAGAGCTTTCAGGGCTGGCACCTTCCTTGTGGGAGAAGGAGCCGGACGTTTGCCTTTTCAGAAAGAGGCTCTGCCTAGAACCAGTGCCGTGATGTGTGCACTCAGTGGGAAAGCACAGATGCCCAGTGCTGTTGTGCCTGTGGATAGGCTGCACGGGGACGGTGAAGAGCAGCAAGAGGTTTCAGGGCTGGCACCTTCCTTGTGGGAGAAGGAGCCGGACGTTTGCCTTTTCGGAAAGAGGCTCTGCCGAGAACCAGCGCCGTGAGATGTGCACTCAGTGGGAAAGCACAGATGCCCAGTGCTGTTGTGCCTGTGGACAGGCTGCACGGGGACGGTGAAGAGCAGCAAGAGCTTTCAGGGCTGGCACCTTCCTTGTGGGAGAAGGAGCCAGACGTTTGCCTTTTCGGAAAGAGGCTCTGCCGAGAACCAGCGCCATGAGATCTGCTGTCAGAGGGAAAGCACAGATGCCCAGTGCTGTTGTGCTTGTGGATAGGCTGCAGGGGACAGTGAAGACCAGCAAGAGCTTTCAGGGCTGGCACCTTCCTTGTGGGAGAAGGAGCCGGACGTTTGCCTTTTCGGAAAGAGGCTCTGCCGAGAACCAGCGCCGTGAGATGTGCACTCAGTGGGAAAGCACAGATGCCCAGTGCTGTTGTGCCTGTGGATAGGCTGCACGGGGACGCTGAATAGCAGCAAGAGCTTTCAGGGCTGGCACCTTCCTTGTGGGAGAAGGAGCCGGACGTTTGCCTTTTCGCAAAGAGGCTCTGCCGAGAACCAGCGCCGTGATGTGTACTGTTCCTGTTAAAGCACAGATGCCCAGTGCTGTTGTGCCTGTGGATAGGCTGCACGGGGACAGTGAAGAGCAGCAAGAGCTTTCAGGGCTGGCACCTTCCTTGTGGGAGAAGGAGCCGGACGTTTGCCTTTTCGCAAAGAGGCTCTGCCGAGAACCAGCGCCGTGAGATGTGCTGTCTGGGGGAAAGCACAGATGCCAGTGCTGTTGTGCCTGTGGATAGGCTGCACGGGGACGGTGAAGAGCAGCAAGAACTTTCAGGGCTGGCACCTTCCTTGTGGCAGAAGGAGCCAGACGTTTGCCTTTTCGGAAAGAGCTCTGCCGAGAACCAGCGCCGTGATGTGTACTGTTACTGTTAAAGCACAGATGCCCAGTGCTGTTGTGCCTGTGGATAGGCTGCACGGGGAGAGTGAAGAGCAGCAAGAGCTTTCAGGGCTGGCACCTTCCTTGTGGGAGAAGGAGCCGGACGTTTGCCTTTTCGGAAAGAGGCTCTGCCGAGAACCAGCGCCGTGATGTGTACTGTCTGTGGGAAAGCACAGATGCCAGTGCTGTTGTGCCTGTGGATAGGCTGTACGGGGACGGTGAAGAGCAGCAAGAACTTTCAGGGCTGGCACCTTCCTTGTGGCAGAAGGAGCCGGACGTTTGCCTTTTCGGAAAGAGGCTCTGCCGAGAACCAGCGCCGTGATGTGTACTGTTCCTGTTAAAGCACAGATGCCCAGTGCTGTTGTGCCTGTGGATAGGCTGCACGGGGACGGTGAAGAGCAGCAAGAGCTTTCAGGGCTGGCACCTTCCTTGTGGGAGAAGGAGCCGGACGTTTGCCTTTTCAGAAAGAGGCTCTGCCTAGAACCAGTGCCGTGATGTGTGCACTCAGTGGGAAAGCACAGATGCCCAGTGCTGTTGTGCCTGTGGATAGGCTGCACGGGGACGGTGAAGAGCAGCAAGAGGTTTCAGGGCTGGCACCTTCCTTGTGGGAGAAGGAGCGGGACGTTTGCCTTTTCGCAAAGAGGCTCTGCCGAGAACCAGCGCCGTGAGATGTGCACTCAGTGGGAAAGCACAGATGCCCAGTGCTGTTGTGCCTGTGGATAGGCTGCACGGGGACGGTGAAGAGCAGCAAGAGCTTTCAGGGCTGGCACCTTCCTTGTGGGAGAAGGAGCCGGACGTTTGCCTTTTCGGAAAGAGGTTCTGCCGAGGACCAGCGCCGTGAGATGTGCTGTCTGGGGGAAAGCACAGATGCCAGTGCTGTTGTGCCTGTGGATAGGCTGCACGGGGACGGTGAAGAGCAGCAAGAGGTTTCAGGGCTGGCACCATCCTTGTGGGAGAAGGAGCCAGACGTTTGCCTTTTCGGAAAGAGGCTCTGCCGAGAACCAGCGCCGTGATGTGTACTGTTCCTGTTAAAGCACAGATGCCCAGTGCTGTTGTGGCTGTGGATAGGCTGCACGGGGACGGTGAAGAGCAGCAAGAGCTTTCAGGGCTGGCACCTTCCTTATGGGAGAAGGAGCCGGACGTTTGCCTTTTCGGAAAGAGGCTCTGCCGAGAACCAGCGCCGTGAGATGTGCTGTCTGGGGGAAAGCACAGATGCCCAGTGCTGTTGTGCCTGTGGATAGGCTGCACGGGGACGGTGAAGAGCAGCAAGAGGTTTCAGGGCTGGCACCTTCCTTGTGGGAGAAGGAGCCGGACGTTTGCCTTTTCGGAAAGAGGCTCTGCCGAGAACCAGCGCCGTGAGATGTGCACTCAGTGGGAAAGCACAGATGCCCAGTGCTGTTGTGCCTGTGGATAGGCTGCACGGGGACGGTGAAGAGCAGCAAGAGCTTTCAGGGCTGGCACCTTCCTTGTGGGAGAAGGAGCCGGACGTTTGCCTTTTCGCAAAGAGGCTCTGCCGAGAACCAGCGCCGTGATGTGTACTGTTCCTGTTAAAGCACAGATGCCCAGTGCTGTTGTGCCTGTGGATAGGCTGCACGGGGACAGTGAAGAGCAGCAAGAGCTTTCAGGGCTGGCACCTTCCTTGTGGGAGAAGGAGCCGGACGTTTGCCTTTTCGGAAAGAGGCTCTGCCGAGAACCAGCGCCGTGAGATGTGCTGTCTGTGGGAAAGCACAGATGCCAGTGCTGTTGTGCCTGTGGATAGGCTGTACGGGGACGGTGAAGAGCAGCAAGAGCTTTCAGGGCTGGCACCTTCCTTGTGGCAGAAGGAGCCGGACGTTTGCCTTTTCGGAAAGAGGCTCTGCCGAGAACCAGCGCCGTGATGTGTACTGTTCCTGTTAAAGCACAGATGCCCAGTGCTGTTGTGCCTGTGGATAGGCTGCACGGGGACGGTGAAGAGCAGCAAGAGCTTTCAGGGCTGGCACGTTCCTTGTGGGAGATGGAGCCGGACGTTTGCCTTTTCGGAAAGAGGCTCTGCCGAGAACCAGCGCCGTGATGTGTACTGTTCCTGTTAAAGCACAGATGCCCAGTGCTGTTGTGCCTGTGGATAGGCTGCACGGGGATGGTGAAGAGCAGCAAGAGCTTTCAGGACTGGCACGTTCCTTGTGGCAGAAGGAGCGGGACGTTTGCCTTTTCGCAAAGAGGCTCTGCCGAGATCCAGCGCCGTGAGATGTGCACTCAGTGGGAAAGCACAGATGCCCAGTGCTGTTGTGCCTGTGGATAGGCTGCACGGGGACGGTGAAGAGCAGCAAGAGCTTTCAGGGCTGTCACCTTCCTTGTGGGAGAACGAGCCGGACGTTTGCCTTTTCGCAAAGAGGCTCTGCCGAGAACCAGCGCCGTGATGTGTACTGTTCCTGTTAAAGCACAGATGCCCAGTGCTGTTGTGCCTGTGGATAGGCTGCAGGGGACAGTGAAGAGCAGCAAGAGCTTTCAGGGCTGGCACCTTCCTTGTGGGAGAAGGAGCCGGACGTTTGCCTTTTCAGAAAGAGGCTCTGCCTAGAACCAGTGCCGTGATGTGTGCACTCAGTGGGAAAGCACAGATGCCCAGTGCTGTTGTGCCTGTGGATAGGCTGCACGGGGACGGTGAAGAGCAGCAAGAGGTTTCAGGGCTGGCACCTTCCTTGTGGGAGAAGGAGCCAGACGTTTGCCTTTTCGGAAAGAGGCTCTGCCGAGAACCAGCGCCGTGATGTGTACTGTTCCTGTTAAAGCACAGATGCCCAGTGCTGTTGTGCCTGTGGATAGGCTGCACGGGGACGGTGAAGAGCAGCAAGAGGTTTCAGGGCTGGCACCTTCCTTGTGGGAGAAGGAGCCAGACGTTTGCCTTTTCGGAAAGAGGCTCTGCCGAGAACCAGCGCCGTGAGATGTGCACTCAGTGGGAAAGCACAGATGCCCAGTGCTGTTGTGCCTGTGGACAGGCTGCACGGGGACGGTGAAGAGCAGCAAGAGCTTTCAGGGCTGGCACCTTCCTTGTGGGAGAAGGAGCCAGACGTTTGCCTTTTCGGAAAGAGGCTCTGCCGAGAACCAGCGCCATGAGATCTGCTGTCAGAGGGAAAGCACAGATGCCCAGTGCTGTTGTGCTTGTGGATAGGCTGCAGGGGACAGTGAAGACCAGCAAGAGCTTTCAGGGCTGGCACCTTCCTTGTGGGAGAAGGAGCCGGACGTTTGCCTTTTCGGAAAGAGGCTCTGCCGAGAACCAGCGCCGTGAGATGTGCACTCAGTGGGAAAGCACAGATGCCCAGTGCTGTTGTGCCTGTGGATAGGCTGCACGGGGACGCTGAATAGCAGCAAGAGCTTTCAGGGCTGGCACCTTCCTTGTGGGAGAAGGAGCCGGACGTTTGCCTTTTCGCAAAGAGGCTCTGCCGAGAACCAGCGCCGTGATGTGTACTGTTCCTGTTAAAGCACAGATGCCCAGTGCTGTTGTGCCTGTGGATAGGCTGCACGGGGACAGTGAAGAGCAGCAAGAGCTTTCAGGGCTGGCACCTTCCTTGTGGGAGAAGGAGCCGGACGTTTGCCTTTTCGCAAAGAGGCTCTGCCGAGAACCAGCGCCGTGAGATGTGCTGTCTGGGGGAAAGCACAGATGCCAGTGCTGTTGTGCCTGTGGATAGGCTGCACGGGGACGGTGAAGAGCAGCAAGAACTTTCAGGGCTGGCACCTTCCTTGTGGCAGAAGGAGCCAGACGTTTGCCTTTTCGGAAAGAGCTCTGCCGAGAACCAGCGCCGTGATGTGTACTGTTACTGTTAAAGCACAGATGCCCAGTGCTGTTGTGCCTGTGGATAGGCTGCACGGGGAGAGTGAAGAGCAGCAAGAGCTTTCAGGGCTGGCACCTTCCTTGTGGGAGAAGGAGCCGGACGTTTGCCTTTTCGGAAAGAGGCTCTGCCGAGAACCAGCGCCGTGAGATGTGCACTCAGTGGGAAAGCACAGATGCCCAGTGCTGTTGTGCCTGTGGATAGGTTGCACGGGGACGGTGAAGAGCAGCAAGAACTTTCAGGGCTGGCACCTTCCTTGTGGGAGAAGGAGCCGGACGTTTGCCTTTTCGGAAAGAGGCTCTGCCGAGAACCAGCGCCGTGAGATGTGCTGTCTGTGGGAAAGCACAGATGCCCAGTGCTGTTGTGCCTGTGGATAGGCTGCACGGGGACGGTGAAGAGCAGCAAGAGCTTTCAGGGCTGGCACCTTCCTTGTGGGAGAAGGAGCCGGTCGTTTGCCTTTTTGGAAAGAGGCTCTGCCGAGATCCAGCGCCGTGAGATGTGCACTCAGTGGGAAAGCACAGATGCCCAGTGCTGTTGTGCCTGTGGATAGGCTGCATGGGGACGCTGAAGAGCAGCAAGAGCTTTCAGGGCTGGCACCTTCCTTGTGGGAGAAGGAGCCGGACGTTTGCCTTTTCGGAAAGAGGCTCTGCCGAGAACCAGCACCGTGATGTGTACTGTTCCTGTTAAAGCACAGATGCCCAGTGCTGTTGTGCCTGTGGATAGGCTGCACGGGGACAGTGAAGAGCAGCAAGAGCTTTCAGGGCTGGCACCTTCCTTGTGGGAGAAGGAGCCGGACGTTTGCCTTTTCGGAAAGAGGCTCTGCCGAGAACCAGCGCCGTGAGATGTGCACTCAGTGGGAAAGCACAGATGCCCAGTGCTGTTGTGCCTGTGGATAGGCTGCACGGGGACGGTGAAGAGCAGCAAGAGCTTTCAGGGCTGGCACCTTCCTTGTGGGAGAAGGAGCCGGACGTTTGCCTTTTTGGAAAGAGGCTCTGCCGAGAACCAGCGCCGTGATGTGTACTGTTCCTGTTAAAGCACAGATGCCCAGTGCTGTTGTGCCTGTGGATAGGCTGCACGGGGACGGTGAAGAGCAGCAAGAGCTTTCAGGGCTGTCACCTTCCTTGTGGGAGAAGGAGCCGGACGTTTGCCTTTTCGCAAAGAGGCTCTGCCGAGAACCAGCGCCGTGATGTGTACTGTTCCTGTTAAAGCACAGATGCCCAGTGCTGTTGTGCCTGTGGATAGGCTGCACGGGGACAGTGAAGAGCAGCAAGAGCTTTCAGGGCTGGCACCTTCCTTGTGGGAGAAGGAGCCGGACGTTTGCCTTTTCGGAAAGAGGCTCTGCCGAGAACCAGCGCCGTGAGATGTGCTGTCTGTGGGAAAGCACAGATGCCAGTGCTGTTGTGCCTGTGGATAGGCTGTACGGGGACGGTGAAGAGCAGCAAGAGCTTTCAGGGCTGGCACCTTCCTTGTGGCAGAAGGAGCCGGACGTTTGCCTTTTCGGAAAGAGGCTCTGCCGAGAACCAGCGCCGTGATGTGTACTGTTCCTGTTAAAGCACAGATGCCCAGTGCTGTTGTGCCTGTGGATAGGCTGCACGGGGACGGTGAAGAGCAGCAAGAGCTTTCAGGGCTGGCACGTTCCTTGTGGGAGATGGAGCCGGACGTTTGCCTTTTCGGAAAGAGGCTCTGCCGAGAACCAGCGCCGTGATGTGTACTGTTCCTGTTAAAGCACAGATGCCCAGTGCTGTTGTGCCTGTGGATAGGCTGCACGGGGATGGTGAAGAGCAGCAAGAGCTTTCAGGACTGGCACGTTCCTTGTGGCAGAAGGAGCGGGACGTTTGCCTTTTCGCAAAGAGGCTCTGCCGAGATCCAGCGCCGTGAGATGTGCACTCAGTGGGAAAGCACAGATGCCCAGTGCTGTTGTGCCTGTGGATAGGCTGCACGGGGACGGTGAAGAGCAGCAAGAGCTTTCAGGGCTGGCACCTTCCTTGTGGGAGAAGGAGCCGGACGTTTGCCTTTTCGCAAAGAGGCTCTGCCGAGAACCAGCGCCGTGATGTGTACTGTTCCTGTTAAAGCACAGATGCCCAGTGCTGTTGTGCCTGTGGATAGGCTGCACGGGGACAGTGAAGAGCAGCAAGAGCTTTCAGGGCTGGCACCTTCCTTGTGGGAGAAGGAGCCGGACGTTTGCCTTTTCGCAAAGAGGCTCTGCCGAGAACCAGCGCCGTGAGATGTGCCGGCACTGGGAAAGCACAGATGCCCAGTGCTGTTGTGCCTGTGGATAGGCTGTACGGGGACGGTGAAGAGCAGCAAGAGGTTTCAGGGCTGTCACCTTCCTTGTGGGAGAAGGAGCCAGACGTTTGCCTTTTCGCAAAGAGGCTCTGCCGAGAACCAGCGCCGTGATGTGTACTGTTCCTGTTAAAGCACAGATGCCCAGTGCTGTTGTGCCTGTGGATAGGCTGCAGGGGACAGTGAAGAGCAGCAAGAGCTTTCAGGGCTGGCACCTTCCTTGTGGGAGAAGGAGCCGGACGTTTGCCTTTTCAGAAAGAGGCTCTGCCTAGAACCAGTGCCGTGATGTGTGCACTCAGTGGGAAAGCACAGATGCCCAGTGCTGTTGTGCCTGTGGATAGGCTGCACGGGGACGGTGAAGAGCAGCAAGAGGTTTCAGGGCTGGCACCTTCCTTGTGGGAGAAGGAGCCGGACGTTTGCCTTTTCGGAAAGAGGCTCTGCCGAGAACCAGCGCCGTGAGATGTGCACTCAGTGGGAAAGCACAGATGCCCAGTGCTGTTGTGCCTGTGGATAGGCTGCACGGGGACGGTGAAGAGCAGCAAGAGGTTTCAGGGCTGGCACCATCCTTGTGGGAGAAGGAGCCAGACGTTTGCCTTTTCGGAAAGAGGCTCTGCCGAGAACCAGCGCCGTGATGTGTACTGTTCCTGTTAAAGCACAGATGCCCAGTGCTGTTGTGCCTGTGGATAGGCTGCACGGGGACGGTGAAGAGCAGCAAGAGCTTTCAGGGCTGGCACCTTCCTTATGGGAGAAGGAGCCGGACGTTTGCCTTTTCGGAAAGAGGCTCTGCCGAGAACCAGCGCCGTGACATGTGCTGTGTGGGGGAAAGCACAGATGCCCAGTGCTGTTGTGCCTGTGGATAGGCTGCACGGGGACGGTGAAGAGCAGCAAGAGCTTTCAGGGCTGGCACCTTCCTTGTGGGAGAAGGAGCCGGACGTTTGCCTTTTCGGAAAGAGGCTCTGCCGAGAACCAGCGCCGTGAGATGTGCACTCAGTGGGAAAGCACAGATGCCCAGTGCTGTTGTGCCTGTGGATAGGCTGCACGGGGACGCTGAAGAGCAGCAAGAGCTTTCAGGGCTGGCACCTTCCTTGTGGGAGAAGGAGCCGGACGTTTGCCTTTTCGGAAAGAGGCTCTGCCGAGAACCAGCGCCGTGATGTGTACTGTTCCTGTTAAAGCACAGATGCCCAGTGCTGTTGTGCCTGTGGATAGGCTGCACGGGGACGGTGAAGAGCAGCAAGAGCTTTCAGGGCTGGCACCTTCCTTGTGGGAGAAGGAGCGGGACGTTTGCCTTTTTGGAAAGAGGCTCTGCCGAGAACCAGCGCCGTGATGTGTACTGTTCCTGTTAAAGCACAGATGCCCAGTGCTGTTGTGCCTGTGGATAGGCTGCACGGGGACGGTGAAGAGCAGCAAGAGCTTTCAGGGCTGTCACCTTCCTTGTGGGAGAAGGAGCCGGACGTTTGCCTTTTCGCAAAGAGGCTCTGCCGAGAACCAGCGCCGTGATGTGTACTGTTCCTGTTAAAGCACAGATGCCCAGTGCTGTTGTGCCTGTGGATAGGCTGCACGGGGACAGTGAAGAGCAGCAAGAGCTTTCAGGGCTGGCACCTTCCTTGTGGGAGAAGGAGCCGGACGTTTGCCTTTTCGGAAAGAGGCTCTGCCGAGAACCAGCGCCGTGAGATGTGCTGTCTGTGGGAAAGCACAGATGCCAGTGCTGTTGTGCCTGTGGATAGGCTGTACGGGGACGGTGAAGAGCAGCAAGAACTTTCAGGGCTGGCACCTTCCTTGTGGCAGAAGGAGCCGGACGTTTGCCTTTTCGGAAAGAGGCTCTGCCGAGAACCAGCGCCGTGATGTGTACTGTTCCTGTTAAAGCACAGATGCCCAGTGCTGTTGTGCCTGTGGATAGGCTGCACGGGGACGGTGAAGAGCAGCAAGAGCTTTCAGGGCTGGCACGTTCCTTGTGGCAGAAGGAGCGGGACGTTTGCCTTTTCGCAAAGAGGCTCTGCCGAGATCCAGCGCCGTGAGATGTGCACTCAGTGGGAAAGCACAGATGCCCAGTGCTGTTGTGCCTGTGGATAGGCTGCACGGGGACGGTGAAGAGCAGCAAGAGCTTTCAGGGCTGGCACCTTCCTTGTGGGAGAAGGAGCCGGACGTTTGCCTTTTCGCAAAGAGGCTCTGCCGAGAACCAGCGCCGTGATGTGTACTGTTCCTGTTAAAGCACAGATGCCCAGTGCTGTTGTGCCTGTGGATAGGCTGCACGGGGACAGTGAAGAGCAGCAAGAGCTTTCAGGGCTGGCACCTTCCTTGTGGGAGAAGGAGCCGGACGTTTGCCTTTTCGCAAAGAGGCTCTGCCGAGATCCAGCGCCGTGAGATGTGCACTCAGTGGGAAAGCACAGATGCCCAGTGCTGTTGTGCCTGTGGATAGGCTGCATGGGGACGCTGAAGAGCAGCAAGAGCTTTCAGGGCTGGCACCTTCCTTGTGGGAGAAGGAGCCGGACGTTTGCCTTTTCGGAAAGAGGCTCTGCCGAGAACCAGCGCCGTGATGTGTACTGTTCCTGTTAAAGCACAGATGCCCAGTGCTGTTGTGCCTGTGGATAGGCTGCACGGGGACAGTGAAGAGCAGCAAGAGCTTTCAGGGCTGGCACCTTCCTTGTGGGAGAAGGAGCCGGACGTTTGCCTTTTCGGAAAGAGGCTCTGCCGAGAACCAGCGCCGTGAGATGTGCACTCAGTGGGAAAGCACAGATGCCCAGTGCTGTTGTGCCTGTGGATAGGCTGCACGGGGACGGTGAAGAGCAGCAAGAGCTTTCAGGGCTGGCACCTTCCTTGTGGGAGAAGGAGCGGGACGTTTGCCTTTTTGGAAAGAGGCTCTGCCGAGAACCAGCGCCGTGATGTGTACTGTTCCTGTTAAAGCACAGATGCCCAGTGCTGTTGTGCCTGTGGATAGGCTGCACGGGGACGGTGAAGAGCAGCAAGAGCTTTCAGGGCTGTCACCTTCCTTGTGGGAGAAGGAGCCGGACGTTTGCCTTTTCGCAAAGAGGCTCTGCCGAGAACCAGCGCCGTGATGTGTACTGTTCCTGTTAAAGCACAGATGCCCAGTGCTGTTGTGCCTGTGGATAGGCTGCACGGGGACAGTGAAGAGCAGCAAGAGCTTTCAGGGCTGGCACCTTCCTTGTGGGAGAAGGAGCCGGACGTTTGCCTTTTCGGAAAGAGGCTCTGCCGAGAACCAGCGCCGTGAGATGTGCTGTCTGTGGGAAAGCACAGATGCCAGTGCTGTTGTGCCTGTGGATAGGCTGTACGGGGACGGTGAAGAGCAGCAAGAACTTTCAGGGCTGGCACATTCCTTGTGGCAGAAGGAGCCGGACGTTTGCCTTTTCGGAAAGAGGCTCTGCCGAGAACCAGCGCCGTGATGTGTACTGTTCCTGTTAAAGCACAGATGCCCAGTGCTGTTGTGCCTGTGGATAGGCTGCACGGGGACGGTGAAGAGCAGCAAGAGCTTTCAGGGCTGGCACGTTCCTTGTGGGAGATGGAGCCGGACGTTTGCCTTTTCGGAAAGAGGCTCTGCCGAGAACCAGCGCCGTGATGTGTACTGTTCCTGTTAAAGCACAGATGCCCAGTGCTGTTGTGCCTGTGGATAGGCTGCACGGGGACGGTGAAGAGCAGCAAGAGCTTTCAGGGCTGGCACGTTCCTTGTGGCAGAAGGAGCGGGACGTTTGCCTTTTCGCAAAGAGGCTCTGCCGAGATCCAGCGCCGTGAGATGTGCACTCAGTGGGAAAGCACAGATGCCCAGTGCTGTTGTGCCTGTGGATAGGCTGCACGGGGACGGTGAAGAGCAGCAAGAGCTTTCAGGGCTGGCACCTTCCTTGTGGGAGAAGGAGCCGGACGTTTGCCTTTTCGCAAAGAGGCTCTGCCGAGAACCAGCGCCGTGATGTGTACTGTTCCTGTTAAAGCACAGATGCCCAGTGCTGTTGTGCCTGTGGATAGGCTGCACGGGGACAGTGAAGAGCAGCAAGAGCTTTCAGGGCTGGCACCTTCCTTGTGGGAGAAGGAGCCGGACGTTTGCCTTTTCGCAAAGAGGCTCTGCCGAGAACCAGCGCCGTGAGATGTGCCGGCACTGGGAAAGCACAGATGCCCAGTGCTGTTGTGCCTGTGGATAGGCTGTACGGGGACGGTGAAGAGCAGCAAGAGCTTTCAGGGCTGTCAACTTCCTTGTGGGAGAAGGAGCCAGACGTTTGCCTTTTCGCAAAGAGGCTCTGCCGAGAACCAGCGCCGTGATGTGTACTGTTCCTGTTAAAGCACAGATGCCCAGTGCTGTTGTGCCTGTGGATAGGCTGCAGGGGACAGTGAAGAGCAGCAAGAGCTTTCAGGGCTGGCACCTTCCTTGTGGGAGAAGGAGCCGGACGTTTGCATTTTCGGAAAGAGGCTCTGCCGAGAACCAGCGCCGTGAGATGTGCACTCAGTGGGAAAGCACAGATGCCCAGTGCTGTTGTGGCTGTGGATAGGCTGTACGGGGACGGTGAAGAGCAGCAAGAGCTTTCAGGGCTGGCACCTTCCTTGTGGGAGAAGGAGCCGGACGTTTGCCTTTTCGGAAAGAGGTTCTGCCGAGGACCAGCGCCGTGAGATGTGCTGTCTGGGGGAAAGCACAGATGCCAGTGCTGTTGTGCCTGTGGATAGGCTGCACGGGGACGGTGAAGAGCAGCAAGAGGTTTCAGGGCTGGCACCATCCTTGTGGGAGAAGGAGCCAGACGTTTGCCTTTTCGGAAAGAGGCTCTGCCGAGAACCAGCGCCGTGATGTGTACTGTTCCTGTTAAAGCACAGATGCCCAGTGCTGTTGTGCCTGTGGATAGGCTGCACGGGGACGGTGAAGAGCAGCAAGAGCTTTCAGGGCTGGCACCTTCCTTATGGGAGAAGGAGCCGGACGTTTGCCTTTTCGGAAAGAGGCTCTGCCGAGAACCAGCGCCGTGAGATGTGCTGTCTGGGGGAAAGCACAGATGCCCAGTGCTGTTGTGCCTGTGGATAGGCTGCACGGGGACGGTGAAGAGCAGCAAGAGCTTTCAGGGCTGGCACCTTCCTTGTGGGAGAAGGAGCCGGACGTTTGCCTTTTCGGAAAGAGGCTCTGCCGAGAACCAGCGCCGTGAGATGTGCACTCAGTGGGAAAGCACAGATGCCCAGTGCTGTTGTGCCTGTGGATAGGCTGCACGTGGACGGTGAAGAGCAGCAAGAGCTTTCAGGGCTGGCACCTTCCTTGTGGGAGAAGGAGCCGGACGTTTGCCTTTTCGCAAAGAGGC
>NW_027439510.1:0-53000 GCF_964188355.1 Buteo buteo
CGGTGCTTGTTCTCGGCAGAGCCTATTTCCGAAAAAGCAAACGTGCGGCTCTTTCTCCCACAAGGAAGGAGCCAGCCCTGAAACCTCTTGCTGGTCTTCACAGTCCCCGTGCAGCCTATCCACAGGCACAACAGCACTGGGCTTCTCTGCTTTCTCACAGTCGGTACATCTCACGGCGCTCGTTCTCGGCAGAGCCTTTTTCTGAAAAGGCAAACGTCCGGCTCCTTCTTCCATAAGGAAGGGGTAAGCCCTGAAAGCTCTTGCTGGTCTTCACCGTTCCCGTGCACCCTATCCACAGGCACAACAGAACTGGACTTCTCTGCTTTCCCATAGTCGGTACATCTCACGGCGCTGGTTCTCGGCAGAGCCTTTTTCTAAAAAGCAAACGTCCGGGACATTCTCCCACAAGGAAGGAGCCAGACCTGAAACCTCTTGATGGTCTTCACCGTCCCCGTGCAGCCTATCCACAGGCACAACAGCACTGGGCATCTGTGCTTTCCCAGAGACTCAGCATCTCACGGTGCTCGTTCTCGGCAGAGCCTATTTCGGAAAAAACAAACGTGCGGCTCTTTCTCCCACAAGGAAGGGGTAAGCCCTGAAAGCTCTTGCTGGTCTTCACCATTTCCGTGCAGCCTATGCACAGGCACAACAGAACTGGACTTCTCTGCTTTCCCATAGTCGGTACATCTCACGGCGCTCGTTCTCGGCAGAGCCTTTTTCCAAAAAGCAAACGTCCGGCACTTTCTCCCACAAGGAAGGAGCCAGCCCTGAAACCTCTTGCTGGTGTTCACCGTCCCCGTGCAACCTATCCACAGGCACAACAGCACTGGGCATCTGTGCTTTCCCAGAGACTCAGCATCTCACGGTGCTTGTTCTCGGCAGAGACTCTTTCCGAAAAATCAAACGTCCGGCTCTTTCACCCACAAGGAAGGGGCCAGCCCTGAAAGCTCTTGCTGGTCTTCACAGTCCCCGTGCAGCCTATCCACAGGCACAACAGCACTGGGCATCTGTGCTTTCCCAGAGACTCAGCATCTCACGGTGCTCGTTCTCGGCAGAGCCTCTTTCCGAAAAATCAAACGTCCGGCTCTTTCTCCCATAAGGAAGGTGCCAGCCCTGAAAGCTCTTGCTGGTCTTCACCATTTCCGTGCACCCTATCCACAGGCACAACAGAACTGGACTTCTCTGCTTTCCCATAGTCGGTACATCTCACGGCGCTCGTTCTCGGCAGAGCCTTTTTCCAAAAAGCAAACGTCCGGCACTTTCTCCACAAGGAAGGAGCCAGCCCTGAAACCTCTTGCTGGTCTTCACCGTCCCCGTGCAACCTATCCACAGGCAGAACAGCACTGGGCATCTGTGCTTTCCCAGAGACTCAGCATCTCACGGTGCTTGTTCTCGGCAGAGCCTCTTTCCGAAAAATCAAACGTGCGGCTCTTTCTCCCACAAGGAAGGGGACAGCCCTGAAAGCTCTTGCTGGTCTTCACCATTACCGTGCACCCTATCCACAGGCACAACAGCACTGGGCATCTGTGCTTTCCCAGAGACTCTGCATGTCACGGTGCTCGTTCTCGGCAGAGCCTATTTCCGAAAAAGCAAACGTCCGCCTCTTTCTCCCACAAGGAAGGAGCCAGCCCTGAAACCTCTTGCTGGTCTTCACCGTCCCCGTGCACCCTATCCACAGGCACAACAGAACTGGACTTCTCTGCTTTCCCATAGTCGGAACATCTCACGGCGCTCGTTCTCGGCAGAGACTCTTTCCAAAAAGGGAAACTTGGGGCTCTTTCTCCCACAAGGAAGGGGCCAGCCCTGAAAGCTCTTGCTGCTCTACACCGTCCCCGTGCACCCTATCCACAGGCACAACAGCACTGGGCATCTGTGCTTTCCCAGAGACTCAGCATCTCACGGTGCTTGTTCTCGGCAGAGCCTCTTTCCGAAAAAGCAAACGTCCGGCTCTTTCTCCCACAAGGAAGGGGCTAGCCCTGAAAGCTCTTGCTGGTCTTCACAGTCCCCGTGCAGCCTACCCACAGGCACATCAGCACTGGGATTCTCTGCTTTCCCGTAGTCGGTACATCTCTCGGCGCTCGTTCTCGGCAGAGCCTTTGTCCAAAAAGCAAACGTCCGGCTCTTTCTCCCACAAGGAAGGAGCCAGCCCTGAAACCTCTTGCTGGTCTTCACTGTCCGCATGCACCCTATCCACAGGCACAACAGCACTGGGCATCTGTGCTTTCCCAGAGACTCAGCATCTCACGGTGCTTGTTCTCGGCAGAGCCTATTTCCGAAAAAGCAAACGTGCGGCTCTTTCTCCCACAAGGAAGGGTAAGCCCTGAAAGCTCTTGCTGGTCTTCACAGTCCCCGTGCAGCCTATCCACAGGCACAACAGCACTGGGCATCTGTGCTTTCCCAGAGACTCAGCATCTCACGGTGCTCGTTCTCGGCAGACCCTTTTTCCGAAAAATCAAATGTCCGGCTCTTTCTCCCACAAGGAAGTGGTAAACCCTGAAAGCTCTTGCTAGTCTTCACCGTCCCCGTGCACCCTATCCACAGGCACAACAGCACTGGGCATCTGTGCTTTCCCAGAGACTCAGCATCTCACGGTGCTCGTTCTCGGCAGAGCCTATTTCCGAAAAAGCAAACGTGCGGCTCTTTCTCCCACAAGGAAGGGGTAAGCCCTGAAAGCTCTTGCTGGTCTTCACAGTCCCCGTGCAGCCTATCCACAGGCACAACAGCACTGGGCATCTGTACTTTCCCAGAGACTCAGCATCTCACGGTGCTCGTTCTCGGCAGAGCCTCTTTTCGAAAAATCACATATCCGGCTCTTTCTCCCACAAGGAAGTGGTAAGCCCTGAAAGCTCTTGCTGGTCTTCACCGTCCCCGTGCACCCTATCCACAGGCACAACAGCACTGGGCATCTGTGCTTTCCCAGAGACTCAGCATCTCACGGTGCTTGTTCTCGGCAGAGCCTATTTCCGAAAAAGCAAACGTGCGGCTCTTTCTCCCACAAGGAAGGGGCCAGCCCTGAAACCTCTTGCTGGTCTTCACAGTCCCCGTGCAGCCTATCCACAGGCACAACAGCACTGGGCTTCTCTGCTTTCTCACAGTCGGTACATCTCACGGCGCTCGTTCTCGGCAGAGCCTTTTTCTGAAAAGGCAAACGTCCGGCTCCTTCTTCCATGAGGAAGGGGTAAGCCCTGAAAGCTCTTGCTGGTCTTCACCGTTCCCGTGCACCCTATCCACAGGCACAACAGAACTGGACTTCTCTGCTTTCCCATAGTCGGTACATCTCACGGCGCTGGTTCTCGGCAGAGCCTTTTTCTAAAAAGCAAACGTCCGGGACATTCTCCCACAAGGAAGGAGCCAGCCCTGAAACCTCTTGATGGTCTTCACCGTCCCCGTGCAGCCTATCCACAGGCACAACAGCACTGGGCATCTGTGCTTTCCCAGAGACTCAGCATCTCACGGTGCTCGTTCTCGGCAGAGCCTATTTCGGAAAAAACAAACGTGCGGCTCTTTCACCCACAAGGAAGGGGTAAGCCCTGAAAGCTCTTGCTGGTCTTCACCATTTCCGTGCACCCTATCCACAGGCACAACAGAACTGGACTTCTCTGCTTTCCCATAGTCGGTACATCTCACGGCGCTCGTTCTCGGCAGAGCCTTTTTCCAAAAAGCAAACATCCGGCACTTTCTCCCACAAGGAAGGAGCCAGCCCTGAAACCTCTTGCTGGTGTTCACCGTCCCCGTGCAACCTATCCACAGGCAGAACAGCACTGGGCATCTGTGCTTTCCCAGAG
This sequence comes from Buteo buteo, assembly GCF_964188355.1. Classification (NCBI taxonomy): domain Eukaryota; kingdom Metazoa; phylum Chordata; class Aves; order Accipitriformes; family Accipitridae; genus Buteo; species Buteo buteo. The sequence goes on from NW_027439510.1 coordinate 3,786, forward strand.
ACTCAGCATCTCACGGTGCTTGTTCTCGGCAGAGACTCTTTCCGAAAAATCAAACGTCCGGCTCTTTCACCCACAAGGAAGGGGCCAGCCCTGAAAGCTCTTGCTGGTCTTCACAGTCCCCGTGCAGCCTATCCACAGGCACAACAGCACTGGGCATCTGTGCTTTCCCAGAGACTCTGCATGTCACGGTGCTCGTTCTCGGCAGAGCCTATTTCCGAAAAAGCAAACGTCCGCCTCTTTCTCCCTCAAGGAAGGAGCCAGCCCTGAAACCTCTTGCTGGTCTTCACCGTCCCCGTGCACCCTATCCACAGGCACAACAGAACTGGACTTCTCTGCTTTCCCATAGTCGGAACATCTCACGGCGCTCGTTCTCGGCAGAGACTCTTTCCAAAAAGGGAAACTTGGGGCTCTTTCTCCCACAAGGAAGGGGCCAGCCCTGAAAGCTCTTGCTGCTCTACACCGTCCCCGTGCACCCTATCCACAGGCACAACAGCACTGGGCATCTGTGCTTTCCCAGAGACTCAGCATCTCACGGTGCTTGTTCTCGGCAGAGCCTCTTTCCGAAAAAGCAAACGTCCGGCTCTTTCTCCCACAAGGAAGGGGCCAGCCCTGAAAGCTCTTGCTGGTCTTCACCATTTCCGTGCACCCTATCCACAGGCACAACAGAACTGGACTTCTCTGCTTTCCCATAGTCGGTACATCTCACGGCGCTCGTTCTCGGCAGAGCCTTTTTCCAAAAAGCAAACGTCCGGCACATTCTCCCACAAGGAAGGAGCCAGCCCTGAAACCTCTTGCTGGTCTTCACCGTCCCCGTGCAACCTATCCACAGGCACAACAGCACTGGGCATCTGTGCTTTCCCAGAGACTCAGCATCTCACGGCGCTCGTTCTCGGCAGAGCCTATTTCCGAAAAAGCAATACGTGCGGCTCTTAATCCCACAAGGAAGGGGCCAGCCCTGAAACCTCTTGCTGGTCTTCACAGTCCCCGTGCACCCTATCCACAGGCACAACAGCACTGGGCATCTTTGCTTTCCCAGAGACTCAGCATCTCACGGTGCTCGTTCTCGGCAGAGCCTCTTTCCGAAAAAGCAAACGAGCGGCTCTTTCTCCCACAAGGAAGGGGCCAGCCCTGAAAGCTCTTGCTGCTCTTCTCAGTCCCCGTGCAGCCTATCCACAGGCACAACAGCACTGGGCATCTGTGCTTTCCCAGAGACTCAGCATGTCACGGTGCTCGTTCTCGGCAGAGCCTATTTCCGAAAAAGCAATACGTGCGGCTCTTTCTCCCACAAGGAAGGGGCCAGCCCTGAAAGCTCTTGCTGGTCTTCACAGTCCCCATGCAGCCTATCCACAGGCACAACAGCACTGGGCTTCTCTGCTTTCTCACAGTCGGTACATCTCACGGCGCTCGTTCTCGGCAGAGCCTTTTTCTGAAAAGGCAAACGTCCGGCTCCTTCTTCCATAAGGAAGGGGTAAGCCCTGAAAGCTCTTGCTGGTCTTCACCGTACCCGTGCACCCTATCCACAGGCACAACAGAACTGGACTTCTCGGCTTTCCCATAGTCGGTACATCTCACGGCGCTCGTTCTCGGCAGAGCCTTTTTCCAAAAAGCAAACGTCCGGCACATTCTCCCACAAGGAAGGAGCCAGCCCTGAAACCTCTTGCTGGTCTTCACCGTCCCCGTGCACCCTATCCACAGGCACAACAGAACTGGACTTCTCTGCTTTCCCATAGTCGGTACATCTCACGGCGCTCGTTCTCGGCAGAGACTCTTTCCAAAAAGGGAAACTTGGGGCAATTTCTCCCACAAGGAAGGGGCCAGCCCTGAAACCTCTTGCTGCTCTACACCGTCCCCGTGCACCCTATCCACAGGCACAACAGCACTGGGCATCTGTGCTTTCCCAGAGACTCAGCATCTCACGGTGCTCGTTCTCGGCAGAGCCTATTTCCGAAAAAGCAAACGTGCGGCTCTTTCTCCCAGAAGGAAGTGGTAAGCCCTGAAAGCTCTTGCTGGTCTTCACAGTCCCCGTGCACCCTATCCACAGGCACAACAGCACTGGGCATCTGTGCTTTCCCAGAAACTCAGCATCTCACGGTGCTTGTTCTCGGCAGAGCCTCTTTCCGAAAAAGCAAACGTGCGGCTCTTTCTCCCACAAGTAAGGGGTAAGCCCTCAAACCTCTTGCTGCTCTTCTCAGTCCCCGTGCAGCCTATCCACAGGCACAACAGCACTGGGCATCTGTGCTTTCCCAGAGACTCAGCATCTCACGGTGCTCGTTCTCGGCAGAGCCTATTTCCGAAAAAGCAAACGTGCGGCTCTTTCTCCCACATGGAAGGGGTAAGCCCTGAAAGCTCTTGCTGGTCTTCACAGTCCCCGTGCAGCCTATCCACAGGCACAACAGCACTGGGCATCTGTGCTTTCCCAGAGACTCAGCATCTCACGGTGCTCGTTCTCGGCAGAGCCTATTTCCGAAAAAGCAAACGTGCGGCTCTTTCTCCCACAAGGAAGGGGCCAGCTCTGAAACCTCTTGCTGGTCTTCACAGTCCCCGTGCAGCCTATCCACAGGCACAACAGCACTGGGCTTCTCTGCTTTCTCACAGTCGGTACATCTCACGGCGCTCGTTCTCGGCAGAGCCTTTTTCTGAAAAGGCAAACGTCCGGCTCCTTCTTCCATAAGGAAGGGGTAAGCCCTGAAAGCTCTTGCTGGTCTTCACAGTCCCCATGCAGCCTATCCACAGGCACAACAGCACTGGGCATCTGTGCTTTCCCAGAGACTCAGCATCTCACGGTGCTCGTTCTCGGCAGAGCCTATTTCGGAAAAAACAAACGTGCGGCTCTTTCTCCCACAAGGAAGGGGTAAGCCCTGAAAGCTCTTGCTGGTCTTCACCATTTCCGTGCACCCTATCCACAGGCACAACAGAACTGGACTTCTCTGCTTTCCCATAGTCGGTACATCTCACGGCGCTCGTTCTTGGCAGAGCCTTTTTCCAAAAAGCAAACGTCCGGCACTTTCTCCCACAAGGAAGGAGCCAGCCCTGAAACCTCTTGCTGGTCTTCACCGTCCCCGTGCAAACTATCCACAGGCACAACAGCACTGGGCATCTGTGCTTTCCCAGAGACTCAGCATCTCACGGTGCTTGTTCTCGGCAGAGACTCTTTCCGAAAAATCAAACGTCCGGCTCTTTCACCCACAAGGAAGGGGCCAGCCCTGAAAGCTCTTGCTGGTCTTCACAGTCCCCGTGCAGCCTATCCACAGGCACAACAGCACTGGGCATCTGTGCTTTCCCAGAGACTCAGCATCTCACGGTGCTCGTTGTCGGCAGAGCCTCTTTCCGAAAAAGCAAACGTGCGGCTCTTTCTCCCACAAGGAAGGGGTAAGCCCTGAAAGCTCTTGCTGGTCTTCACAGTCCCCGTGCAGCCTATCCACAGGCACAACAGCACTGGGCTTCTCTGCTTTCCCATAGTCGGTACATCTCACGGCGCTCGTTCTCGGCAGAGCCTTTTTCTGAAAAGGCAAACGTCCGGCTCCTTCTTCCATAAGGAAGGGGTAAGCCCTGAAAGCTCTTGCTGGTCTTCACCGTCCCCGTGCACCCTATCCACAGGCACAACAGAACTGGACTTCTCTGCTTTCCCATAGTCGGTACATCTCACGGCGCTCGTTCTCGGCAGAGCCTTTTTCCAAAAAGCAAACGTCCGGCACTTTCTCCACAAGGAAGGAGCCAGCCCTGAAACCTCTTGCTGGTCTTCACCGTCCCCGTGCAACCTATCCACAGGCAGAACAGCACTGGGCATCTGTGCTTTCCCAGAGACTCAGCATCTCACGGTGCTTGTTCTCGGCAGAGCCTCTTTCCGAAAAATCAAACGTGCGGCTCTTTCTCCCACAAGGAAGGGGACAGCCCTGAAAGCTCTTGCTGGTCTTCACCATTACCGTGCACCCTATCCACAGGCACAACAGCACTGGGCATCTGTGCTTTCCCAGAGACTCTGCATGTCACGGTGCTCGTTCTCGGCAGAGCCTATTTCCGAAAAAGCAAACGTCCGCCTCTTTCTCCCACAAGGAAGGAGCCAGCCCTGAAACCTCTTGCTGGTCTTCACCGTCCCCGTGCACCCTATCCACAGGCACAACAGAACTGGACTTCTCTGCTTTCCCATAGTCGGAACATCTCACGGCGCTCGTTCTCGGCAGAGACTCTTTCCAAAAAGGGAAACTTGGGGCTCTTTCTCCCACAAGGAAGGGGCCAGCCCTGAAAGCTCTTGCTGCTCTACACCGTCCCCGTGCACCCTATCCACAGGCACAACAGCACTGGGCATCTGTGCTTTCCCAGAGACTCAGCATCTCACGGTGCTTGTTCTCGGCAGAGCCTCTTTCCGAAAAAGCAAACGTCCGGCTCTTTCTCCCACAAGGAAGGGGCTAGCCCTGAAAGCTCTTGCTGGTCTTCACAGTCCCCGTGCAGCCTACCCACAGGCACATCAGCACTGGGATTCTCTGCTTTCCCGTAGTCGGTACATCTCTCGGCGCTCGTTCTCGGCAGAGCCTTTGTCCAAAAAGCAAACGTCCGGCTCTTTCTCCCACAAGGAAGGAGCCAGCCCTGAAACCTCTTGCTGGTCTTCACTGTCCGCATGCACCCTATCCACAGGCACAACAGCACTGGGCATCTGTGCTTTCCCAGAGACTCAGCATCTCACGGTGCTTGTTCTCGGCAGAGCCTATTTCCGAAAAAGCAAACGTGCGGCTCTTTCTCCCACAAGGAAGGGTAAGCCCTGAAAGCTCTTGCTGGTCTTCACAGTCCCCGTGCAGCCTATCCACAGGCACAACAGCACTGGGCATCTGTGCTTTCCCAGAGACTCAGCATCTCACGGTGCTCGTTCTCGGCAGACCCTTTTTCCGAAAAATCAAATGTCCGGCTCTTTCTCCCACAAGGAAGTGGTAAACCCTGAAAGCTCTTGCTGGTCTTCACCGTCCCCGTGCACCCTATCCACAGGCACAACAGCACTGGGCATCTGTGCTTTCCCAGAGACTCAGCATCTCACGGTGCTCGTTCTCGGCAGAGCCTATTTCCGAAAAAGCAAACGTGCGGCTCTTTCTCCCACAAGGAAGGGGTAAGCCCTGAAAGCTCTTGCTGGTCTTCACAGTCCCCGTGCAGCCTATCCACAGGCACAACAGCACTGGGCATCTGTACTTTCCCAGAGACTCAGCATCTCACGGTGCTCGTTCTCGGCAGAGCCTCTTTTCGAAAAATCACATATCCGGCTCTTTCTCCCACAAGGAAGTGGTAAGCCCTGAAAGCTCTTGCTGGTCTTCACCGTCCCCGTGCACCCTATCCACAGGCACAACAGCACTGGGCATCTGTGCTTTCCCAGAGACTCAGCATCTCACGGTGCTTGTTCTCGGCAGAGCCTATTTCCGAAAAAGCAAACGTGCGGCTCTTTCTCCCACAAGGAAGGGGCCAGCCCTGAAACCTCTTGCTGGTCTTCACCGTCCCCGTGCAGCCTATCCACAGGCACAACAGCACTGGGCTTCTCTGCTTTCTCACAGTCGGTACATCTCACGGCGCTCGTTCTCGGCAGAGCCTTTTTCTGAAAAGGCAAACGTCCGGCTCCTTCTTCCATGAGGAAGGGGTAAGCCCTGAAAGCTCTTGCTGGTCTTCACCGTTCCCGTGCACCCTATCCACAGGCACAACAGAACTGGACTTCTCTGCTTTCCCATAGTCGGTACATCTCACGGCGCTGGTTCTCGGCAGAGCCTTTTTCTAAAAAGCAAACGTCCGGGACATTCTCCCACAAGGAAGGAGCCAGCCCTGAAACCTCTTGATGGTCTTCACCGTCCCCGTGCAGCCTATCCACAGGCACAACAGCACTGGGCATCTGTGCTTTCCCAGAGACTCAGCATCTCACGGTGCTCGTTCTCGGCAGAGCCTATTTCGGAAAAAACAAACGTGCGGCTCTTTCACCCACAAGGAAGGGGTAAGCCCTGAAAGCTCTTGCTGGTCTTCACCATTTCCGTGCACCCTATCCACAGGCACAACAGAACTGGACTTCTCTGCTTTCCCATAGTCGGTACATCTCACGGCGCTCGTTCTCGGCAGAGCCTTTTTCCAAAAAGCAAACATCCGGCACTTTCTCCCACAAGGAAGGAGCCAGCCCTGAAACCTCTTGCTGGTGTTCACCGTCCCCGTGCAACCTATCCACAGGCACAACAGCACTGGGCATCTGTGCTTTCCCAGAGACTCAGCATCTCACGGTGCTTGTTCTCGGCAGAGACTCTTTCCGAAAAATCAAACGTCCGGCTCTTTCACCCACAAGGAAGGGGCCAGCCCTGAAAGCTCTTGCTGGTCTTCACAGTCCCCGTGCAGCCTATCCACAGGCACAACAGCACTGGGCATCTGTGCTTTCCCAGAGACTCTGCATGTCACGGTGCTCGTTCTCGGCAGAGCCTATTTCCAAAAAAGCAAACGTCCGCCTCTTTCTCCCTCAAGGAAGGAGCCAGCCCTGAAACCTCTTGCTGGTCTTCACCGTCCCCGTGCACCCTATCCACAGGCACAACAGAACTGGACTTCTCTGCTTTCCCATAGTCGGAACATCTCACGGCGCTCGTTCTCGGCAGAGACTCTTTCCAAAAAGGGAAACTTGGGGCTCTTTCTCCCACAAGGAAGGGGCCAGCCCTGAAAGCTCTTGCTGCTCTACACCGTCCCCGTGCACCCTATCCACAGGCACAACAGCACTGGGCATCTGTGCTTTCCCAGAGACTCAGCATCTCACGGTGCTTGTTCTCGGCAGAGCCTCTTTCCGAAAAAGCAAACGTCCGGCTCTTTCTCCCACAAGGAAGGGGCCAGCCCTGAAAGCTCTTGCTGGTCTTCACCATTTCCGTGCACCCTATCCACAGGCACAACAGAACTGGACTTCTCTGCTTTCCCATAGTCGGTACATCTCACGGCGCTCGTTCTCGGCAGAGCCTTTTTCCAAAAAGCAAACGTCCGGCACATTCTCCCACAAGGAAGGAGCCAGCCCTGAAACCTCTTGCTGGTCTTCACCGTCCCCGTGCAACCTATCCACAGGCACAACAGCACTGGGCATCTGTGCTTTCCCAGAGACTCAGCATCTCACGGCGCTCGTTCTCGGCAGAGCCTATTTCCGAAAAAGCAATACGTGCGGCTCTTAATCCCACAAGGAAGGGGCCAGCCCTGAAACCTCTTGCTGGTCTTCACAGTCCCCGTGCACCCTATCCACAGGCACAACAGCACTGGGCATCTTTGCTTTCCCAGAGACTCAGCATCTCACGGTGCTCGTTCTCGGCAGAGCCTCTTTCCGAAAAAGCAAACGAGCGGCTCTTTTTCCCACAAGGAAGGGGCCAGCCCTGAAAGCTCTTGCTGCTCTTCTCAGTCCCCGTGCAGCCTATCCACAGGCACAACAGCACTGGGCATCTGTGCTTTCCCAGAGACTCAGCATGTCACGGTGCTCGTTCTCGGCAGAGCCTATTTCCGAAAAAGCAATACGTGCGGCTCTTTCTCCCACAAGGAAGGGGCCAGCCCTGAAAGCTCTTGCTGGTCTTCACAGTCCCCATGCAGCCTATCCACAGGCACAACAGCACTGGGCTTCTCTGCTTTCTCACAGTCGGTACATCTCACGGCGCTCGTTCTCGGCAGAGCCTTTTTCTGAAAAGGCAAACGTCCGGCTCCTTCTTCCATAAGGAAGGGGTAAGCCCTGAAAGCTCTTGCTGGTCTTCACCGTACCCGTGCACCCTATCCACAGGCACAACAGAACTGGACTTCTCGGCTTTCCCATAGTCGGTACATCTCACGGCGCTCGTTCTCGGCAGAGCCTTTTTCCAAAAAGCAAACGTCCGGCACATTCTCCCACAAGGAAGGAGCCAGCCCTGAAACCTCTTGCTGGTCTTCACCGTCCCCGTGCACCCTATCCACAGGCACAACAGAACTGGACTTCTCTGCTTTCCCATAGTCGGTACATCTCACGGCGCTCGTTCTCGGCAGAGACTCTTTCCAAAAAGGGAAACTTGGGGCAATTTCTCCCACAAGGAAGGGGCCAGCCCTGAAACCTCTTGCTGCTCTACACCGTCCCCGTGCACCCTATCCACAGGCACAACAGCACTGGGCATCTGTGCTTTCCCAGAGACTCAGCATCTCACGGTGCTCGTTCTCGGCAGAGCCTATTTCCGAAAAAGCAAACGTGCGGCTCTTTCTCCCAGAAGGAAGTGGTAAGCCCTGAAAGCTCTTGCTGGTCTTCACAGTCCCCGTGCACCCTATCCACAGGCACAACAGCACTGGGCATCTGTGCTTTCCCAGAAACTCAGCATCTCACGGTGCTTGTTCTCGGCAGAGCCTCTTTCCGAAAAAGCAAACGTGCGGCTCTTTCTCCCACAAGTAAGGGGTAAGCCCTCAAACCTCTTGCTGCTCTTCTCAGTCCCCGTGCAGCCTATCCACAGGCACAACAGCACTGGGCATCTGTGCTTTCCCAGAGACTCAGCATCTCACGGTGCTCGTTCTCGGCAGAGCCTATTTCCGAAAAAGCAAACGTGCGGCTCTTTCTCCCACATGGAAGGGGTAAGCCCTGAAAGCTCTTGCTGGTCTTCACAGTCCCCGTGCAGCCTATCCACAGGCACAACAGCACTGGGCATCTGTGCTTTCCCAGAGACTCAGCATCTCACGGTGCTCGTTCTCGGCAGAGCCTATTTCCGAAAAAGCAAACGTGCGGCTCTTTCTCCCACAAGGAAGGGGCCAGCTCTGAAACCTCTTGCTGGTCTTCACAGTCCCCGTGCAGCCTATCCACAGGCACAACAGCACTGGGCTTCTCTGCTTTCTCACAGTCGGTACATCTCACGGCGCTCGTTCTCGGCAGAGCCTTTTTCTGAAAAGGCAAACGTCCGGCTCCTTCTTCCATAAGGAAGGGGTAAGCCCTGAAAGCTCTTGCTGGTCTTCACAGTCCCCATGCAGCCTATCCACAGGCACAACAGCACTGGGCATCTGTGCTTTCCCAGAGACTCAGCATCTCACGGTGCTCGTTCTCGGCAGAGCCTATTTCGGAAAAAACAAACGTGCGGCTCTTTCTCCCACAAGGAAGGGGTAAGCCCTGAAAGCTCTTGCTGGTCTTCACCATTTCCGTGCACCCTATCCACAGGCACAACAGAACTGGACTTCTCTGCTTTCCCATAGTCGGTACATCTCACGGCGCTCGTTCTTGGCAGAGCCTTTTTCCAAAAAGCAAACGTCCGGCACTTTCTCCCACAAGGAAGGAGCCATCCCTGAAACCTCTTGCTGGTCTTCACCGTCCCCGTGCAGCCTATCCACAGGCACAACAGCACTGGGCATCTGTGCTTTCCCAGAGACTCAGCATCTCACGGTGCTTGTTCTCGGCAGAGACTCTTTCCGAAAAATCAAACGTCCGGCTCTTTCACCCACAAGGAAGGGGCCAGCCCTGAAAGCTCTTGCTGGTCTTCACAGTCACCGTGCAGCCTATCCACAGGCACAACAGCACTGGGCATCTGTGCTTTCCCAGAGACTCAGCATCTCACGGTGCTCGTTGTCGGCAGAGCCTCTTTCCGAAAAAGCAAACGTGCGGCTCTTTCTCCCACAAGGAAGGGGTAAGCCCTGAAAGCTCTTGCTGGTCTTCACAGTCCCCGTGCAGCCTATCCACAGGCACAACAGCACTGGGCTTCTCTGCTTTCCCATAGTCGGTACATCTCACGGTGCTTGTTCTCGGCAGAGACTCTTTCCAAAAAGGGAAACTTGGGGCTCTTTCTCCCACAAGGAAGGGGCCAGCCCTGAAAGCTCTTGCTGCTCTACACCGTCCTCGTGCACCCTATCCACAGGCACAACAGCACTGGGCATCTGTGCTTTCCCAGAGACTCAGCATCTCACGGTGCTCGTTCTCGGCAGAGCCTATTTCCGAAAAAGCAAACGTGCGGCTCTTTCTCCCACAAGGAAGTGGTAAGCCCTGAAAGCTCTTGCTGGTCTTCACCGTCCCTGTGCACCCTATCCACAGGCACAACAGCACTGGGCATCTGTGCTTTCCCAGAAACTCAGCATCTCACGGTGCTTGTTCTCGGCAGAGCCTCTTTCCGAAAAAGCAAACGTGCGGCTCTTTCTCCCACAAGTAAGGGGTAAGCCCTGAAAGCTCTTGCTGCTCTTCTCAGTCCCCGTGCAGCCTATCCACAGGCACAACAGCACTGGGCATCTGTGCTTTCCCAGAGACTCAGCATCTCACGGTGCTCGTTCTCGGCAGAGCCTATTTCCGAAAAAGCAAACGTGCGGCTCTTTCTCCCACATGGAAGGGGTAAGCCCTGAAAGCTCTTGCTGGTCTTCACAGTCCCCGTGCAGCCTATCCACAGGCACAACAGCACTGGGCATCTGTGCTTTCCCAGAGACTCAGCATCTCACGGTGCTCGTTCTCGGCAGAGCCTCATTCCGAAAAATCAAATAACCGGCTATTTCTCCCACAAGGAAGGGGCCAGCCCTGAAACCTCTTGCTGGTCTTCACAGTCCCTGTGCACCCTATCCACAGGCACAACAGCACTGGGCATCTTTGCTTTCCCAGAGACTCAGCATCTCACGGTGCTTGTTCTCGGCAGAGCCGCTTTCCGAAAAAGCAAACGTGCGGCTCTTTCTCCCACAAGGAAGGGGCCAGCTCTGAAAGCTCTTGCTGCTCTTCTCACTCCCCGTGCAGCCTATCCACAGGCACAACAGCACTGGGCTTCTCTGCTTTCTCACAGTCGGTACATCTCACGGCGCTCGTTCTCGGCAGAGCCTTTTTCCGAAAAAGCAAACGTCCGCCTCTTTCTCCCAGAAGGAAGGAGCCAGCCCTCAAACCTCTTGCTGGTCTTCACCGTCCCCGTGCAGCGTATCCACAGGCACAACAGCACTGGGCATCTGTGCTTTCCCAGAGACTCAGCATCTCACGGTGCTTGTTCTCGGCAGAGCCTCTTTCCGAAAAAGCAAACGTGCGGCTCTTTCTCCCACAAGGAAGGGGCCAGCCCTGAAACCTCTTGCTGGTCTTCACAGTCCCCGTGCAGCCTATCCACAGGCACAACAGCACTGGGCTTCTCTGCTTTCTCACAGTCGGTACATCTCACGGCGCTCGTTCTCGGCAGAGCCTTTTTCTGAAAAGGCAAACGTCCGGCTCCTTCTTCCATAAGGAAGGGGTAAGCCCTGAAAGCTCTTGCTGGTCTTCACCGTTCCCGTGCACCCTATCCACAGGCACAACAGAACTGGACTTCTCGGCTTTCCCATAGTCGGTACATCTCACGGCGCTCGTTCTCGGCAGAGCCTTTTTCTAAAAAGCAAACGTCCGCCTCTTTCTCCCACAAGGAAGGAGCCAGCCCTGAAACCTCTTGATGGTCTTCACCGTCCCCATGCAGCCTATCCACAGGCACAACAGCACTGGGCATCTGTGCTTTCCCAGAGACTCAGCATCTCACGGTGCTCGTTCTCGGCAGAGCCTCTTTCCGAAAAAACAAACGTGCGGCTCTTTCTCCCACAAGGAAGGGGTAAGCCCTGAAAGCTCTTGCTGGTCTTCACCATTTCCGTGCACCCTATCCACAGGCACAACAGAACTGGACTTCTCTGCTTTCCCATAGTCGGTACATCTCACGGCGCTCGTTCTTGGCAGAGCCTTTTTCCAAAAAGCAAATGTCCGGCACTTTCTCCCACAAGGAAGGAGCCAGCCCTGAAACCTCTTGCTGGTCTTCACCGTCCCCGTGCAAACTATCCACAGGCACAACAGCACTGGGCATCTGTGCTTTCCCAGAGACTCAGCATCTCACGGTGCTTGTTCTCGGCAGAGACTCTTTCCGAAAAATCAAACGTCCGGCTCTTTCACCCACAAGGAAGGGGCCAGCCCTGAAAGCTCTTGCTGGTCTTCACAGTCCCCGTGCAGCCTATCCACAGGCACAACAGCACTGGGCATCTGTGCTCTCCCAGAGACTCAGCATCTCACGGTGCTTGTTCTCGGCAGAGCCTATTTCCGAAAAAGCAAACGTGCGGCTCTTTCTCCCACAAGGAAGGGGCCAGCCCTGAAACCTCTTGCTGGTCTTCACAGTCCCCGTGCAGCCTATCCACAGGCACAACAGCACTGGGCTTCTCTGCTTTCTCACAGTCGGTACATCTCACGGCGCTCGTTCTCGGCAGAGCCTTTTTCCAAAAAGCAAACGTCCAGCACTTTCTCCCACAAGGAAGGGGTAAGCCCTGAAAGCTCTTGCTGGTCTTCACCGTTCCCGTGCACCCTATCCACAGGCACAACAGAACTGGACTTCTCTGTTTTCCCATAGTCTGTACATCTCACGGCGCTCGTTCTCGGCAGAGACTCTTTCCAAAAAGGGAAACGTGCGGCTCTTTCTCCCACAAGGAAGGGGCCAGCCCTGAAAGCTCTTGCTGCTCTACACCGTCCCCGTGCAGCCTATCCACAGGCACAACAGCACTGGGCATCTGTGCTTTCCCAGAGACTCAGCATCTCACGGTGCTCGTTCTCGGCAGAGCCTATTTCGGAAAAAACAAACGTGCGGCTCTTTCTCCCACAAGGAAGGGGTAAGCCCTGAAAGCTCTTGCTGGTCTTCACCATTTCCGTGCACCCTATCCACAGGCACAACAGAACTGGACTTCTCTGCTTTCCCATAGTCGGTACATCTCACGGCGCTCGTTCTCGGCAGAGCCTTTTTCCAAAAAGCAAACGTCCGGCACTTTCTCCCACAAGGAAGGAGCCAGCCCTGAAACCTCTTGCTGGTGTTCACCGTCCCCGTGCAACCTATCCACAGGCAGAACAGCACTGGGCATCTGTGCTTTCCCAGAGACTCAGCATCTCACGGTGCTTGTTCTCGGCAGAGACTCTTTCCGAAAAATCAAACGTCCGGCTCTTTCACCCACAAGGAAGGGGCCAGCCCTGAAAGCTCTTGCTGGTCTTCACAGTCCCCGTGCAGCCTATCCACAGGCACAACAGCACTGGGCATCTGTGCTTTCCCAGAGACTCAGCATCTCACGGTGCTCGTTGTCGGCAGAGCCTCTTTCCGAAAAAGCAAACGTGCGGCTCTTTCTCCCACAAGGAAGGGGTAAGCCCTGAAAGCTCTTGCTGGTCTTCACAGTCCCCGTGCAGCCTACCCACAGGCACAACAGCACTGGGCTTCTCTGCTTTCCCATAGTCGGTACATCTCACGGCGCTCGTTCTCGGCAGAGCCTTTTTCTGAAAAGGCAAACGTCCGGCTCCTTCTTCCATAAGGAAGGGGTAAGCCCTGAAAGCTCTTGCTGGTCTTCACCGTTCCCGTGCACCCTATCCACAGGCACAACAGAACTGGACTTCTCGGCTTTCCCATAGTCGGTACATCTCACGGCGCTCGTTCTCGGCAGAGCCTTTTTCTAAAAAGCAAACGTCCGCCTCTTTCTCCCACAAGGAAGGAGCCAGCCCTGAAACCTCTTGCTGGTCTTCACCGTCCCCGTGCACCCTATCCACAGGCACAACAGAACTGGACTTCTCTGCTTTCCCATAGTCGGTACATCTCACGGCGCTCGTTCTCGGCAGAGACTCTTTCCAAAAAGGGAAACTTGGGGCTCTTTCTCCCACAAGGAAGGGGCCAGCCCTGAAAGCTCTTGCTGCTCTACACCGTCCCCGTGCACCCTATCCACAGGCACAACAGCACTGGGCATCTGTGCTTTCCCAGAGACTCAGCATCTCACGGTGCTCGTTCTCGGCAGAGCCTATTTCCGAAAAAGCAAACGTGCGGCTCTTTCTTCCATAAGGAAGGGGTATGCCCTGAAAGCTCTTGCTGGTCTTCACCGTTCCCGTGCACCCTATCCACAGGCACAACAGCACTGGGCATCTGTGCTTTCCCAGAAACTCAGCATCTCACGGTGCTTGTTCTCGGCAGAGCCTCTTTCCGAAAAAGCAAACGTGCGGCTCTTTCTCCCAAAAGTAAGGGGTAAGCCCTGAAAGCTCTTGCTGCTCTTCTCAGTCCCCGTGCAGCCTATCCACAGGCACAACAGCACTGGGCATCTGTGCTTTCCCAGAGACTCAGCATCTCACGGTGCTCGTTCTCGGCAGAGCCTATTTCCGAAAAAGCAAACGTGCGGCTCTTTCTCCCACATGGAAGGGGTAAGCCCTGAAAGCTCTTGCTGGTCTTCACAGTCCCCGTGCAGCCTATCCACAGGCACAACAGCACTGGGCATCTGTGCTTTCCCAGAGACTCAGCATCTCACGGTGCTCGTTCTCGGCAGAGTCTCATTCCGAAAAATCAAATAACCGGCTATTTCTCCCACAAGGAAGGGGCCAGCCCTGAAACCTCTTGATGGTCTTCACCGTTCCCGTGCACCCTATCCACAGGCACAACAGCACTGGGCATCTGTGCTTTCCCAGAGACTCAGCATCTCACGGTGCTCGTTCTCGGCAGAGCCTATTTCCGAAAAATCAATACGTGCGGCTCTTTCTCCCACAAGGAAGGGGCCAGCCCTGAAAGCTCTTGCTGGTCTTCACAGTCCCCGTGCAGCCTATCCACAGGCACAACAGCACTGGGCTTCTCTGCTTTCTCACAGTCGGTACATCTCACGGCGCTCGTTCTCGGCAGAGCCTTTTTCTGAAAAGGCAAACGTCCGGCTCCTTCTTCCATAAGGAAGGGGTAAGCCCTGAAAGCTCTTGCTGGTCTTCACCGTTCCCGTGCACCCTATCCACAGGCACAACAGAACTGGACTTCTCGGCTTTCCCATAGTCGGTACATCTCACGGTGCTCGTTCTCGGCAGAGCCTTTTTCTAAAAAGCAAACGTCTGCCTCTTTCTCCCACAAGGAAGGAGCCAGCCCTGAAACCTCTTGCTGGTCTTCACCGTCCCCGTGCACCCTATCCACAGGCACAACAGCACTGGGCATCTGTGCTTTCCCAGAGACTCAGCATCTCACGGTGCTCATTCTCGGCAGAGCCTCTTTCTGAAAAATCAAACGTCCGGCTCTTTCTCCCATAAGGAAGGGGCCAGCCCTGAAAGCTCTTGCTGGTCTTCACCATTCCCGTGCACCCTATCCACAGGCACAACAGAACTGGACTTCTCTGCTTTCACATAGTCGGTACATCTCACGGCGCTCGTTCTCTGCAGAGCCTATTTCCGAAAAAGCAAACGTGCGGCTCTTTCTCCCACAAGGAAGGGGCCAGCCCTGAAACCTCTTGCTGGTCTTCACAGTCCCCGTGCACCCTATCCACAGGCACAACAGCACTGGGCATCTTTGCTTTCCCAGAGACTCAGCATCTCACGGTGCTCGTTCTCGGCAGAGCCTTTTTCCAAAAAGCAAACGTCCGGCACTTTCTCCCACAAGGAAGGAGCCAGCCCTGAAACCTCTTGCTGGTCTTCACCGTCCCCGTGCACCCTATCCACAGGCACAACAGCACTGGGCATCTGTGCTTTCCCAGAAACTCAGCATCTCACGGTGCTTGTTCTCGGCAGAGCCTCTTTCCGAAAAAGCAAACGTGCGGCTCTTTCTCCCACAAGTAAGGGGTAAGCCCTGAAAGCTCTTGCTGCTCTTCTCAGTCCCCGTGCAGCCTATCCACAGGCACAACAGCACTGGGCATCTGTGCTTTCCCAGAGACTCAGCATCTCACGGTGCTCGTTCTCGGCAGAGCCTATTTCCGAAAAAGCAAACGTGCGGCTCTTTCTCCCACATGGAAGGGGTAAGCCCTGAAAGCTCTTGCTGGTCTTCACAGTCCCCGTGCAGCCTATCCACAGGCACAACAGCACTGGGCATCTGTGCTTTCCCAGAGACTCAGCATCTCACGGTGCTCGTTCTCGGCAGAGCCTCATTCCGAAAAATCAAATAACCGGCTATTTCTCCCACAAGGAAGGGGCCAGCCCTGAAACCTCTTGCTGGTCTTCACAGTCCCTGTGCACCCTATCCACAGGCACAACAGCACTGGGCATCTTTGCTTTCCCAGAGACTCAGCATCTCACGGTGCTCGTTCTCGGCAGAGCCGCTTTCCGAAAAAGCAAACGTGCGGCTCTTTCTCCCACAAGGAAGGGGCCAGCTCTGAAAGCTCTTGCTGCTCTTCTCACTCCCCGTGCAGCCTATCCACAGGCACAACAGCACTGGGCTTCTCTGCTTTCTCACAGTCGGTACATCTCACGGCGCTCGTTTTCGGCAGAGCCTTTTTCCGAAAAAGCAAACGTCCGCCTCTTTCTCCCAGAAGGAAGGAGCCAGCCCTCAAACCTCTTGCTGGTCTTCACCGTCCCCGTGCAGCGTATCCACAGGCACAACAGCACTGGGCATCTGTGCTTTCCCAGAGACTCAGCATCTCACGGTGCTTGTTCTCGGCAGAGCCTATTTCCGAAAAAGCAAACGTGCGGCTCTTTCTCCCACAAGGAAGGGGCCAGCCCTGAAACCTCTTGCTGGTCTTCACAGTCCCCGTGCAGCGTATCCACAGGCACAACAGCACTGGGCATCTGTGCTTTCCCAGAGACTCAGCATCTCACGGTGCTCGTTGTCGGCAGAGCCTCTTTCCGAAAAAGCAAACGTGCGGCTCTTTCTCCCACAAGGAAGGGGTAAGCCCTGAAAGCTCTTGCTGGTCTTCACAGTCCCCGTGCAGCCTATCCACAGGCACAACAGCACTGGGCTTCTCTGCTTTCCCATAGTCGGTACATCTCACGGCGCTCGTTCTCGGCAGAGCCTTTTTCTGAAAAGGCAAACGTCCGGCTCCTTCTTCCATAAGGAAGGGGTAAGCCCTGAAAGCTCTTGCTGGTCTTCACCGTTCCCGTGCACCCTATCCACAGGCACAACAGAACTGGACTTCTCGGCTTTCCCATAGTCGGTACATCTCACGGCGCTCGTTCTCGGCAGAGCCTTTTTCTAAAAAGCAAACGTCCGCCTCTTTCTCCCACAAGGAAGGAGCCAGCCCTGAAACCTCTTGCTGGTCTTCACCGTCCCCGTGCACCCTATCCACAGGCACAACAGAACTGGACTTCTCTGCTTTCCCATAGTCGGTACATCTCACGGTGCTTGTTCTCGGCAGAGACTCTTTCCAAAAAGGGAAACTTGGGGCTCTTTCTCCCACAAGGAAGGGGCCAGCCCTGAAAGCTCTTGCTGCTCTACACCGTCCCCGTGCACCCTATCCACAGGCACAACAGCACTGGGCATCTGTGCTTTCCCAGAGACTCAGCATCTCACGGTGCTCGTTCTCGGCAGAGCCTATTTCCGAAAAAGCAAACGTGCGGCTCTTTCTCCCACAAGGAAGTGGTAAGCCCTGAAAGCTCTTGCTGGTCTTCACAGTCCCCGTGCACCCTATCCACAGGCACAACAGCACTGGGCATCTGTGCTTTCCCAGAAACTCAGCATCTCACGGTGCTTGTTCTCGGCAGAGCCTCTTTCCGAAAAAGCAAACGTGCGGCTCTTTCTCCCACATGGAAGGGGTAAGCCCTGAAAGCTCTTGCTGGTCTTCACAGTCCCCGTGCAGCCTATCCACAGGCACAACAGCACTGGGCATCTGTGCTTTCCCAGAGACTCAGCATCTCACGGTGCTCGTTCTCGGCAGAGCCTCATTCCGAAAAATCAAATAACCGGCTATTTCTCCCACAAGGAAGGGGCCAGCCCTGAAACCTCTTGCTGGTCTTCACAGTCCCTGTGCACCCTATCCACAGGCACAACAGCACTGGGCATCTTTGCTTTCCCAGAGACTCAGCATCTCACGGTGCTCGTTCTCGGCAGAGCCGCTTTCCGAAAAAGCAAACGTGCGGCTCTTTCTCCCACAAGGAAGGGGCCAGCTCTGAAAGCTCTTGCTGCTCTTCTCACTCCCCGTGCAGCCTATCCACAGGCACAACAGCACTGGGCTTCTCTGCTTTCTCACAGTCGGTACATCTCACGGCGCTCGTTCTCGGCAGAGCCTTTTTCTAAAAAGCAAACGTCCGCCTCTTTCTCCCACAAGGAAGGAGCCAGCCCTGAAACCTCTTGCTGGTCTTCACCGTCCCCGTGCACCCTATCCACAGGCACAACAGAACTGGACTTCTCTGCTTTCCCATAGTCGGTACATCTCACGGCGCTCGTTCTCGGCAGAGACTCTTTCCAAAAAGGGAAACTTGGGGCTCTTTCTCCCACAAGGAAGGGGCCAGCCCTGAAAGCTCTTGCTGCTCTACACCGTCCCCGTGCACCCTATCCACAGGCACAACAGCACTGGGCATCTGTGCTTTCCCAGAGACTCAGCATCTCACGGTGCTCGTTCTCGGCAGAGCCTATTTCCGAAAAAGCAAACGTGCGGCTCTTTCTTCCATAAGGAAGGGGTAAGCCCTGAAAGCTCTTGCTGGTCTTCACCGTTCCCGTGCACCCTATCCACAGGCACAACAGCACTGGGCATCTGTGCTTTCCCAGAAACTCAGCATCTCACGGTGCTTGTTCTCGGCAGAGCCTCTTTCCGAAAAAGCAAACGTGCGGCTCTTTCTCCCAAAAGTAAGGGGTAAGCCCTGAAAGCTCTTGCTGCTCTTCTCAGTCCCCGTGCAGCCTATCCACAGGCACAACAGCACTGGGCATCTGTGCTTTCCCAGAGACTCAGCATCTCACGGTGCTCGTTCTCGGCAGAGCCTATTTCCGAAAAAGCAAACGTGCGGCTCTTTCTCCCACATGGAAGGGGTAAGCCCTGAAAGCTCTTGCTGGTCTTCACAGTCCCCGTGCAGCCTATCCACAGGCACAACAGCACTGGGCATCTGTGCTTTCCCAGAGACTCAGCATCTCACGGTGCTCGTTCTCGGCAGAGTCTCATTCCGAAAAATCAAATAACCGGCTATTTCTCCCACAAGGAAGGGGCCAGCCCTGAAACCTCTTGATGGTCTTCACCGTTCCCGTGCACCCTATCCACAGGCACAACAGCACTGGGCATCTGTGCTTTCCCAGAGACTCAGCATCTCACGGTGCTCGTTCTCGGCAGAGCCTATTTCCGAAAAAGCAATACGTGCGGCTCTTTCTCCCACAAGGAAGGGGCCAGCCCTGAAAGCTCTTGCTGGTCTTCACAGTCCCCGTGCAGCCTATCCACAGGCACAACAGCACTGGGCTTCTCTGCTTTCTCACAGTCGGTACATCTCACGGCGCTCGTTCTCGGCAGAGCCTTTTTCTGAAAAGGCAAACGTCCGGCTCCTTCTTCCATAAGGAAGGGGTAAGCCCTGAAAGCTCTTGCTGGTCTTCACCGTTCCCGTGCACCCTATCCACAGGCACAACAGAACTGGACTTCTCGGCTTTCCCATAGTCGGTACATCTCACGGTGCTCGTTCTCGGCAGAGCCTTTTTCTAAAAAGCAAACGTCTGCCTCTTTCTCCCACAAGGAAGGAGCCAGCCCTGAAACCTCTTGCTGGTCTTCACCGTCCCCGTGCACCCTATCCACAGGCACAACAGCACTGGGCATCTGTGCTTTCCCAGAGACTCAGCATCTCACGGTGCTCATTCTCGGCAGAGCCTCTTTCTGAAAAATCAAACGTCCGGCTCTTTCTCCCATAAGGAAGGGGCCAGCCCTGAAAGCTCTTGCTGGTCTTCACCATTCCCGTGCACCCTATCCACAGGCACAACAGAACTGGACTTCTCTGCTTTCACATAGTCGGTACATCTCACGGCGCTCGTTCTCTGCAGAGCCTATTTCCGAAAAAGCAAACGTGCGGCTCTTTCTCCCACAAGGAAGGGGCCAGCCCTGAAACCTCTTGCTGGTCTTCACAGTCCCCGTGCACCCTATCCACAGGCACAACAGCACTGGGCATCTTTGCTTTCCCAGAGACTCAGCATCTCACGGTGCTCGTTCTCGGCAGAGCCTTTTTCCAAAAAGCAAACGTCCGGCACTTTCTCCCACAAGGAAGGAGCCAGCCCTGAAACCTCTTGCTGGTCTTCACCGTCCCCGTGCACCCTATCCACAGGCACAACAGCACTGGGCATCTGTGCTTTCCCAGAAACTCAGCATCTCACGGTGCTTGTTCTCGGCAGAGCCTCTTTCCGAAAAAGCAAACGTGCGGCTCTTTCTCCCACAAGTAAGGGGTAAGCCCTGAAAGCTCTTGCTGCTCTTCTCAGTCCCCGTGCAGCCTATCCACAGGCACAACAGCACTGGGCATCTGTGCTTTCCCAGAGACTCAGCATCTCACGGTGCTCGTTCTCGGCAGAGCCTATTTCCGAAAAAGCAAACGTGCGGCTCTTTCTCCCACATGGAAGGGGTAAGCCCTGAAAGCTCTTGCTGGTCTTCACAGTCCCCGTGCAGCCTATCCACAGGCACAACAGCACTGGGCATCTGTGCTTTCCCAGAGACTCAGCATCTCACGGTGCTCGTTCTCGGCAGAGCCTCATTCCGAAAAATCAAATAACCGGCTATTTCTCCCACAAGGAAGGGGCCAGCCCTGAAACCTCTTGCTGGTCTTCACAGTCCCTGTGCACCCTATCCACAGGCACAACAGCACTGGGCATCTTTGCTTTCCCAGAGACTCAGCATCTCACGGTGCTCGTTCTCGGCAGAGCCGCTTTCCGAAAAAGCAAACGTGCGGCTCTTTCTCCCACAAGGAAGGGGCCAGCTCTGAAAGCTGTTGCTGCTCTTCTCACTCCCCGTGCAGCCTATCCACAGGCACAACAGCACTGGGCTTCTCTGCTTTCTCACAGTCGGTACATCTCACGGCGCTCGTTCTCGGCAGAGCCTTTTTCCGAAAAAGCAAACGTCCGCCTCTTTCTCCCAGAAGGAAGGAGCCAGCCCTCAAACCTCTTGCTGGTCTTCACCGTCCCCGTGCAGCGTATCCACAGGCACAACAGCACTGGGCATCTGTGCTTTCCCAGAGACTCAGCATCTCACGGTGCTTGTTTCTCGGCAGAGCCTATTTCCGAAAAAGCAAACGTGCGGCTCTTTCTCCCACAAGGAAGGGGCCAGCCCTGAAACCTCTTGCTGGTCTTCACAGTCCCCGTGCAGCCTATCCACAGGCACAACAGCACTGGGCATCTGTGCTTTCCCAGAGACTCAGCATCTCACGGTGCTCGTTGTCGGCAGAGCCTCTTTCCGAAAAAGCAAACGTGCGGCTCTTTCTCCCACAAGGAAGGGGTAAGCCCTGAAAGCTCTTGCTGGTCTTCACAGTCCCCGTGCAGCCTATCCACAGGCACAACAGCACTGGGCTTCTCTGCTTTCCCATAGTCGGTACATCTCACGGCGCTCGTTCTCGGCAGAGCCTTTTTCTGAAAAGGCAAACGTCCGGCTCCTTCTTCCATAAGGAAGGGGTAAGCCCTGAAAGCTCTTGCTGGTCTTCACCGTTCCCGTGCACCCTATCCACAGGCACAACAGAACTGGACTTCTCGGCTTTCCCATAGTCGGTACATCTCACGGCGCTCGTTCTCGGCAGAGCCTTTTTCTAAAAAGCAAACGTCCGCCTCTTTCTCCCACAAGGAAGGAGCCAGCCCTGAAACCTCTTGCTGGTCTTCACCGTCCCCGTGCACCCTATCCACAGGCACAACAGAACTGGACTTCTCTGCTTTCCCATAGTCGGTACATCTCACGGTGCTTGTTCTCGGCAGAGACTCTTTCCAAAAAGGGAAACTTGGGGCTCTTTCTCCCACAAGGAAGGGGCCAGCCCTGAAAGCTCTTGCTGCTCTACACCGTCCCCGTGCACCCTATCCACAGGCACAACAGCACTGGGCATCTGTGCTTTCCCAGAGACTCAGCATCTCACGGTGCTCGTTCTCGGCAGAGCCTATTTCCGAAAAAGCAAACGTGCGGCTCTTTCTCCCACAAGGAAGTGGTAAGCCCTGAAAGCTCTTGCTGGTCTTCACCGTCCCTGTGCACCCTATCCACAGGCACAACAGCACTGGGCATCTGTGCTTTCCCAGAAACTCAGCATCTCACGGTGCTTGTTCTCGGCAGAGCCTCTTTCCGAAAAAGCAAACGTGCGGCTCTTTCTCCCACAAGTAAGGGGTAAGCCCTGAAAGCTCTTGCTGCTCTTCTCAGTCCCCGTGCAGCCTATCCACAGGCACAACAGCACTGGGCATCTGTGCTTTCCCAGAGACTCAGCATCTCACGGTGCTCGTTCTCGGCAGAGCCTATTTCCGAAAAAGCAAACGTGCGGCTCTTTCTCCCACATGGAAGGGGTAAGCCCTGAAAGCTCTTGCTGGTCTTCACAGTCCCCGTGCAGCCTATCCACAGGCACAACAGCACTGGGCATCTGTGCTTTCCCAGAGACTCAGCATCTCACGGTGCTCGTTCTCGGCAGAGCCTCATTCCGAAAAATCAAATAACCGGCTATTTCTCCCACAAGGAAGGGGCCAGCCCTGAAACCTCTTGCTGGTCTTCACAGTCCCTGTGCACCTTATCCACAGGCACAACAGCACTGGGCATCTTTGCTTTCTCAGAGACTCAGCATCTCACGGTGCTCGTTCTCGGCAGAGCCGCTTTCCGAAAAAGCAAACGTGCGGCTCTTTCTCCCACAAGGAAGGGGCCAGCTCTGAAAGCTGTTGCTGCTCTTCTCACTCCCCGTGCAGCCTATCCACAGGCACAACAGCACTGGGCTTCTCTGCTTTCTCACAGTCGGTACATCTCACGGCGCTCGTTCTCGGCAGAGCCTTTTTCCGAAAAAGCAAACGTCCGCCTCTTTCTCCCAGAAGGAAGGAGCCAGCCCTCAAACCTCTTGCTGGTCTTCACCGTCCCCGTGCAGCGTATCCACAGGCACAACAGCACTGGGCATCTGTGCTTTCCCAGAGACTCAGCATCTCACGGTGCTTGTTCTCGGCAGAGCCTCTTTCCGAAAAAGCAAACGTGCGGCTCTTTCTCCCACAAGGAAGGGGCCAGCCCTGAAACCTCTTGCTGGTCTTCACAGTCCCCGTGCAGCCTATCCACAGGCACAACAGCACTGGGCTTCTCTGCTTTCTCACAGTCGGTACATCTCACGGCGCTCGTTCTCGGCAGAGCCTCTTTCCGAAAAAGCAAACGTCCGGCTCCTTCTTCCATAAGGAAGGGGTAAGCCCTGAAAGCTCTTGCTGGTCTTCACCATTTCCGTGCACCCTATCCACAGGCACAACAGAACTGGACTTCTCTGCTTTCCCATAGTCGGTACATCTCACGGCGCTCGTTCTTGGCAGAGCCTTTTTCCAAAAAGCAAACGTACGGCACTTTCTCCCACAAGGAAGGAGCCAGCCCTGAAACCTCTTGCTGGTCTTCACCGTCCCCGTGCAAACTATCCACAGGCACAACAGCACTGGGCATCTGTGCTTTCCCAGAGACTCAGCATCTCACGGTGCTTGTTCTCGGCAGAGCCTCTTTCCGAAAAATCAAACGTCCGGCTCTTTCACCCACAAGGAAGGGGCCAGCCCTGAAAGCTCTTGCTGGTCTTCACAGTCCCCGTGCAGCCTATCCACAGGCACAACAGCACTGGGCATCTGTGCTCTCCCAGAGACTCAGCATCTCACGGTGCTTGTTCTCGGCAGAGCCTATTTCCGAAAAAGCAAACGTGCGGCTCTTTCTCCCACAAGGAAGGGGCCAGCCCTGAAAGCTCTTGCTGCTCTTCACAGTCCCCGTGCAGCCTATCCACAGGCACAACAGCACTGGGCTTCTCTGCTTTCTCACAGTCGGTACATCTCACGGCGCTCGTTCTCGGCAGAGCCTTTTTCCAAAAAGCAAACGTCCAGCACTTTCTCCCACAAGGAAGGGGTAAGCCCTGAAAGCTCTTGCTGGTCTTCACCGTTCCCGTGCACCCTATCCACAGGCACAACAGAACTGGACTTCTCGGCTTTCCCATAGTCGGTACATCTCACGGTGCTCGTTCTCGGCAGAGCCTTTTTCTAAAAAGCAAACGTCTGCCTCTTTCTCCCACAAGGAAGGAGCCAGCCCTGAAACCTCTTGCTGGTCTTCACCGTCCCCGTGCACCCTATCCACAGGCACAACAGCACTGGGCATCTGTGCTTTCCCAGAGACTCAGCATCTCACGGTGCTCATTCTCGGCAGAGCCTCTTTCTGAAAAATCAAACGTCCGGCTCTTTCTCCCATAAGGAAGGGGCCAGCCCTGAAAGCTCTTGCTGGTCTTCACCATTCCCGTGCACCCTATCCACAGGCACAACAGAACTGGACTTCTCTGCTTTCACATAGTCGGTACATCTCACGGCGCTCGTTCTCTGCAGAGCCTATTTCCGAAAAAGCAAACGTGCGGCTCTTTCTCCCACAAGGAAGGGGCCAGCCCTGAAACCTCTTGCTGGTCTTCACAGTCCCCGTGCACCCTATCCACAGGCACAACAGCACTGGGCATCTTTGCTTTCCCAGAGACTCAGCATCTCACGGTGCTCGTTCTCGGCAGAGCCTTTTTCCAAAAAGCAAACGTCCGGCACTTTCTCCCACAAGGAAGGAGCCAGCCCTGAAACCTCTTGCTGGTCTTCACCGTCCCCGTGCACCCTATCCACAGGCACAACAGCACTGGGCATCTGTGCTTTCCCAGAAACTCAGCATCTCACGGTGCTTGTTCTCGGCAGAGCCTCTTTCCGAAAAAGCAAACGTGCGGCTCTTTCTCCCACAAGTAAGGGGTAAGCCCTGAAAGCTCTTGCTGCTCTTCTCAGTCCCCGTGCAGCCTATCCACAGGCACAACAGCACTGGGCATCTGTGCTTTCCCAGAGACTCAGCATCTCACGGTGCTCGTTCTCGGCAGAGCCTATTTCCGAAAAAGCAAACGTGCGGCTCTTTCTCCCACATGGAAGGGGTAAGCCCTGAAAGCTCTTGCTGGTCTTCACAATCCCCGTGCAGCCTATCCACAGGCACAACAGCACTGGGCATCTGTGCTTTCCCAGAGACTCAGCATCTCACGGTGCTCGTTCTCGGCAGAGCCTCATTCCGAAAAATCAAATAACCGGCTATTTCTCCCACAAGGAAGGGGCCAGCCCTGAAACCTCTTGCTGGTCTTCACAGTCCCTGTGCACCCTATCCACAGGCACAACAGCACTGGGCATCTTTGCTTTCCCAGAGACTCAGCATCTCACGGTGCTCGTTCTCGGCAGAGCCGCTTTCCGAAAAAGCAAACGTGCGGCTCTTTCTCCCACAAGGAAGGGGCCAGCTCTGAAAGCTGTTGCTGCTCTTCTCACTCCCCGTGCAGCCTATCCACAGGCACAACAGCACTGGGCTTCTCTGCTTTCTCACAGTCGGTACATCTCACGGCGCTCGTTCTCGGCAGAGCCTTTTTCCGAAAAAGCAAACGTCCGCCTCTTTCTCCCAGAAGGAAGGAGCCAGCCCTCAAACCTCTTGCTGGTCTTCACCGTCCCCGTGCAGCGTATCCACAGGCACAACAGCACTGGGCATCTGTGCTTTCCCAGAGACTCAGCATCTCACGGTGCTTGTTCTCGGCAGAGCCTATTTCCGAAAAAGCAAACGTGCGGCTCTTTCTCCCACAAGGAAGGGGCCAGCCCTGAAACCTCTTGCTGGTCTTCACAGTCCCCGTGCAGCCTATCCACAGGCACAACAGCACTGGGCATCTGTGCTTTCCCAGAGACTCAGCATCTCACGGTGCTCGTTGTCGGCAGAGCCTCTTTCCGAAAAAGCAAACGTGCGGCTCTTTCTCCCACAAGGAAGGGGTAAGCCCTGAAAGCTCTTGCTGGTCTTCACAGTCCCCGTGCAGCCTATCCACAGGCACAACAGCACTGGGCTTCTCTGCTTTCCCATAGTCGGTACATCTCACGGCGCTCGTTCTCGGCAGAGCCTTTTTCTGAAAAGGCAAACGTCCGGCTCCTTCTTCCATAAGGAAGGGGTAAGCCCTGAAAGCTCTTGCTGGTCTTCACCATTTCCGTGCACCCTATCCACAGGCACAACAGAACTGGACTTCTCTGCTTTCCCATAGTCGGTACATCTCACGGCGCTCGTTCTTGGCAGAGCCTTTTTCCAAAAAGCAAACGTACGGCACTTTCTCCCACAAGGAAGGAGCCAGCCCTGAAACCTCTTGCTGGTCTTCACCGTCCCCGTGCAAACTATCCACAGGCACAACAGCACTGGGCATCTGTGCTTTCCCAGAGACTCAGCATCTCACGGTGCTTGTTCTCGGCAGAGCCTATTTCCGAAAAATCAAACGTCCGGCTCTTTCACCCACAAGGAAGGGGCCAGCCCTGAAAGCTCTTGCTGGTCTTCACAGTCCCCGTGCAGCCTATCCACAGGCACAACAGCACTGGGCATCTGTGCTCTCCCAGAGACTCAGCATCTCACGGTGCTTGTTCTCGGCAGAGCCTATTTCCGAAAAAGCAAACGTGCGGCTCTTTCTCCCACAAGGAAGTGGTAAGCCCTGAAAGCTCTTGCTGGTCTTCACCGTCCCTGTGCACCCTATCCACAGGCACAACAGCACTGGGCATCTGTGCTTTCCCAGAAACTCAGCATCTCACGGTGCTTGTTCTCGGCAGAGCCTCTTTCCGAAAAAGCAAACGTGCGGCTCTTTCTCCCACAAGTAAGGGGTAAGCCCTGAAAGCTCTTGCTGCTCTTCTCAGTCCCCGTGCAGCCTATCCACAGGCACAACAGCACTGGGCATCTGTGCTTTCCCAGAGACTCAGCATCTCACGGTGCTCGTTCTCGGCAGAGCCTATTTCCGAAAAAGCAAACGTGCGGCTCTTTCTCCCACATGGAAGGGGTAAGCCCTGAAAGCTCTTGCTGGTCTTCACAGTCCCCGTGCAGCCTATCCACAGGCACAACAGCACTGGGCATCTGTGCTTTCCCAGAGACTCAGCATCTCACGGTGCTCGTTCTCGGCAGAGCCTCATTCCGAAAAATCAAATAACCGGCTATTTCTCCCACAAGGAAGGGGCCAGCCCTGAAACCTCTTGCTGGTCTTCACAGTCCCTGTGCACCTTATCCACAGGCACAACAGCACTGGGCATCTTTGCTTTCTCAGAGACTCAGCATCTCACGGTGCTCGTTCTCGGCAGAGCCGCTTTCCGAAAAAGCAAACGTGCGGCTCTTTCTCCCACAAGGAAGGGGCCAGCTCTGAAAGCTCTTGCTGCTCTTCTCACTCCCCGTGCAGCCTATCCACAGGCACAACAGCACTGGGCTTCTCTGCTTTCTCACAGTCGGTACATCTCACGGCGCTCGTTCTCGGCAGAGCCTTTTTCCGAAAAAGCAAACGTCCGCCTCTTTCTCCCAGAAGGAAGGAGCCAGCCCTCAAACCTCTTGCTGGTCTTCACCGTCCCCGTGCAGCGTATCCACAGGCACAACAGCACTGGGCATCTGTGCTTTCCCAGAGACTCAGCATCTCACGGTGCTTGTTCTCGGCAGAGCCTCTTTCCGAAAAAGCAAACGTGCGGCTCTTTCTCCCACAAGGAAGGGGCCAGCCCTGAAACCTCTTGCTGGTCTTCACAGTCCCCGTGCAGCCTATCCACAGGCACAACAGCACTGGGCTTCTCTGCTTTCTCACAGTCGGTACATCTCACGGCGCTCGTTCTCGGCAGAGCCTCTTTCCGAAAAAGCAAACGTCCGGCTCCTTCTTCCATAAGGAAGGGGTAAGCCCTGAAAGCTCTTGCTGGTCTTCACCGTTCCCGTGCACCCTATCCACAGGCACAACAGAACTGGACTTCTCGGCTTTCCCATAGTCGGTACATCTCACGGCGCTCGTTCTCGGCAGAGCCTTTTTCTAAAAAGCAAACGTCCGCCTCTTTCTCCCACAAGGAAGGAGCCAGCCCTGAAACCTCTTGATGGTCTTCACCGTCCCCATGCAGCCTATCCACAGGCACAACAGCACTGGGCATCTGTGCTTTCCCAGAGACTCAGCATCTCACGGTGCTCGTTCTCGGCAGAGCCTCTTTCCGAAAAAAGAAACGTGCGGCTCTTTCTCCCACAAGGAAGGGGTAAGCCCTGAAAGCTCTTGCTGGTCTTCACCATTTCCGTGCACCCTATCCACAGGCACAACAGAACTGGACTTCTCTGCTTTCCCATAGTCGGTACATCTCACGGCGCTCGTTCTTGGCAGAGCCTTTTTCCAAAAAGCAAACGTACGGCACTTTCTCCCACAAGGAAGGAGCCAGCCCTGAAACCTCTTGCTGGTCTTCACCGTCCCCGTGCAAACTATCCACAGGCACAACAGCACTGGGCATCTGTGCTTTCCCAGAGACTCAGCATCTCACGGTGCTTGTTCTCGGCAGAGCCTATTTCCGAAAAATCAAACGTCCGGCTCTTTCACCCACAAGGAAGGGGCCAGCCCTGAAAGCTCTTGCTGGTCTTCACAGTCCCCGTGCAGCCTATCCACAGGCACAACAGCACTGGGCATCTGTGCTCTCCCAGAGACTCAGCATCTCACGGTGCTTGTTCTCGGCAGAGCCTATTTCCGAAAAAGCAAACGTGCGGCTCTTTCTCCCACAAGGAAGGGGCCAGCCCTGAAAGCTCTTGCTGCTCTTCACAGTCCCCGTGCAGCCTATCCACAGGCACAACAGCACTGGGCTTCTCTGCTTTCTCACAGTCGGTACATCTCACGGCGCTCGTTCTCGGCAGAGCCTTTTTCCAAAAAGCAAACGTCCAGCACTTTCTCCCACAAGGAAGGGGTAAGCCCTGAAAGCTCTTGCTGGTCTTCACCGTTCCCGTGCACCCTATCCACAGGCACAACAGAACTGGACTTCTCTGTTTTCCCATAGTCTGTACATCTCACGGCGCTCGTTCTCGGCAGAGACTCTTTCCAAAAAGGGAAACCTGGGGCTCTTTCTCCCACAAGGAAGGGGCCAGCCCTGAAAGCTCTTGCTGCTCTACACCGTCCCCGTGCAGCCTATCCACAGGCACAACAGCACTGGGCATCTGTGCTTTCCCAGAGACTCAGCATCTCACGGTGCTCGTTCTCGGCAGAGCCTATTTCGGAAAAAACAAACGTGCGGCTCTTTCTCCCACAAGGAAGGGGTAAGCCCTGAAAGCTCTTGCTGGTCTTCACCATTTCCGTGCACCCTATCCACATGCACAACAGAACTGGACTTCTCTGCTTTCCCATAGTCGGTACATCTCACGGCGCTCGTTCTCGGCAGAGCCTTTTTCCAAAAAGCAAACGTCCGGCACTTTCTCCCACAAGGAAGGAGCCAGCCCTGAAACCTCTTGCTGGTGTTCACAGTCCCCGTGCAACCTATCCACAGGCACAACAGCACTGGGCATCTGTGCTTTCCCAGAGACTCAGCATCTCACGGTGCTTGTTCTCGGCAGAGACTCTTTCCGAAAAATCAAACGTCCGGCTCTTTCACCCACAAGGAAGGGGCCAGCCCTGAAAGCTCTTGCTGGTCTTCACAGTCCCCGTGCAGCCTATCCACAGGCACAACAGCACTGGGCATCTGTGCTTTCCCAGAGACTCAGCATCTCACGGTGCTCGTTGTCGGCAGAGCCTCTTTCCGAAAAAGCAAACGTGCGGCTCTTTCTCCCACAAGGAAGGGGTAAGCCCTGAAAGCTCTTGCTGGTCTTCACAGTCCCCGTGCAGCCTACCCACAGGCACAACAGAACTGGACTTCTCTGCTTTCCCATAGTCGGTACATCTCACGGCGCTCGTTCTCGGCAGAGCCTTTTTCTGAAAAGGCAAACGTCCGGCTCCTTCTTCCATAAGGAAGGGGTAAGCCCTGAAAGCTCTTGCTGGTCTTCACCGTTCCCGTGCACCCTATCCACAGGCACAACAGAACTGGACTTCTCGGCTTTCCCATAGTCGGTACATCTCACGGCGCTCGTTCTCGGCAGAGCCTTTTTCTAAAAAGCAAACGTCCGCCTCTTTCTCCCACAAGGAAGGAGCCAGCCCTGAAACCTCTTGCTGGTCTTCACCGTCCCCGTGCACCCTATCCACAGGCACAACAGAACTGGACTTCTCTGCTTTCCCATAGTCGGTACATCTCACGGCGCTCGTTCTCGGCAGAGACTCTTTCCAAAAAGGGAAACTTGGGGCTCTTTCTCCCACAAGGAAGGGGCCAGCCCTGAAAGCTCTTGCTGCTCTACACCGTCCCCGTGCACCCTATCCACAGGCACAACAGCACTGGGCATCTGTGCTTTCCCAGAGACTCAGCATCTCACGGTGCTCGTTCTCGGCAGAGCCTATTTCCGAAAAAGCAAACGTGCGGCTCTTTCTTCCATAAGGAAGGGGTAAGCCCTGAAAGCTCTTGCTGGTCTTCACCGTTCCCGTGCACCCTATCCACAGGCACAACAGCACTGGGCATCTGTGCTTTCCCAGAAACTCAGCATCTCACGGTGCTTGTTCTCGGCAGAGCCTCTTTCCGAAAAAGCAAACGTGCGGCTCTTTCTCCCAAAAGTAAGGGGTAAGCCCTGAAAGCTCTTGCTGCTCTTCTCAGTCCCCGTGCAGCCTATCCACAGGCACAACAGCACTGGGCATCTGTGCTTTCCCAGAGACTCAGCATCTCACGGTGCTCGTTCTCGGCAGAGCCTATTTCCGAAAAAGCAAACGTGCGGCTCTTTCTCCCACATGGAAGGGGTAAGCCCTGAAAGCTCTTGCTGGTCTTCACAGTCCCCGTGCAGCCTATCCACAGGCACAACAGCACTGGGCATCTGTGCTTTCCCAGAGACTCAGCATCTCACGGTGCTCGTTCTCGGCAGAGTCTCATTCCGAAAAATCAAATAACCGGCTATTTCTCCCACAAGGAAGGGGCCAGCCCTGAAACCTCTTGATGGTCTTCACCGTTCCCGTGCACCCTATCCACAGGCACAACAGCACTGGGCATCTGTGCTTTCCCAGAGACTCAGCATCTCACGGTGCTCGTTCTCGGCAGAGCCTATTTCCGAAAAAGCAATACGTGCGGCTCTTTCTCCCACAAGGAAGGGGCCAGCCCTGAAAGCTCTTGCTGGTCTTCACAGTCCCCGTGCAGCCTATCCACAGGCACAACAGCACTGGGCTTCTCTGCTTTCTCACAGTCGGTACATCTCACGGCGCTCGTTCTCGGCAGAGCCTTTTTCTGAAAAGGCAAACGTCCGGCTCCTTCTTCCATAAGGAAGGGGTAAGCCCTGAAAGCTCTTGCTGGTCTTCACCGTTCCCGTGCACCCTATCCACAGGCACAACAGAACTGGACTTCTCGGCTTTCCCATAGTCGGTACATCTCACGGTGCTCGTTCTCGGCAGAGCCTTTTTCTAAAAAGCAAACGTCTGCCTCTTTCTCCCACAAGGAAGGGGCCAGCCCTGAAAGCTCTTGCTGGTCTTCACCGTCCCCGTGCACCCTATCCACAGGCACAACAGCACTGGGCATCTGTGCTTTCCCAGAGACTCAGCATCTCACGGTGCTCATTCTCGGCAGAGCCTCTTTCTGAAAAATCAAACGTCCGGCTCTTTCTCCCATAAGGAAGGGGCCAGCCCTGAAAGCTCTTGCTGGTCCTCACCATTCCCGTGCACCCTATCCACAGGCACAACAGAACTGGACTTCTCTGCTTTCACATAGTCGGTACATCTCACGGCGCTCGTTCTCTGCAGAGCCTATTTCCGAAAAAGCAAACGTGCGGCTCTTTCTCCCACAAGGAAGGGGCCAGCCCTGAAACCTCTTGCTGGTCTTCACAGTCCCCGTGCACCCTATCCACAGGCACAACAGCACTGGGCATCTTTGCTTTCCCAGAGACTCAGCATCTCACGGTGCTCGTTCTCGGCAGAGCCTTTTTCCAAAAAGCAAACGTCCGGCACTTTCTCCCACAAGGAAGGAGCCAGCCCTGAAACCTCTTGCTGGTCTTCACCGTCCCCGTGCACCCTATCCACAGGCACAACAGCACTGGGCATCTGTGCTTTCCCAGAAACTCAGCATCTCACGGTGCTTGTTCTCGGCAGAGCCTCTTTCCGAAAAAGCAAACGTGCGGCTCTTTCTCCCACAAGTAAGGGGTAAGCCCTGAAAGCTCTTGCTGCTCTTCTCAGTCCCCGTGCAGCCTATCCACAGGCACAACAGCACTGGGCATCTGTGCTTTCCCAGAGACTCAGCATCTCACGGTGCTCGTTCTCGGCAGAGCCTATTTCCGAAAAAGCAAACGTGCGGCTCTTTCTCCCACATGGAAGGGGTAAGCCCTGAAAGCTCTTGCTGGTCTTCACAGTCCCCGTGCAGCCTATCCACAGGCACAACAGCACTGGGCATCTGTGCTTTCCCAGAGACTCAGCATCTCACGGTGCTCGTTCTCGGCAGAGCCTCATTCCGAAAAATCAAATAACCGGCTATTTCTCCCACAAGGAAGGGGCCAGCCCTGAAACCTCTTGCTGGTCTTCACAGTCCCTGTGCACCCTATCCACAGGCACAACAGCACTGGGCATCTTTGCTTTCCCAGAGACTCAGCATCTCACGGTGCTCGTTCTCGGCAGAGCCGCTTTCCGAAAAAGCAAACGTGCGGCTCTTTCTCCCACAAGGAAGGGGCCAGCTCTGAAAGCTCTTGCTGCTCTTCTCACTCCCCGTGCAGCCTATCCACAGGCACAACAGCACTGGGCTTCTCTGCTTTCTCACAGTCGGTACATCTCACGGCGCTCGTTCTCGGCAGAGCCTTTTTCCGAAAAAGCAAACGTCCGCCTCTTTCTCCCAGAAGGAAGGAGCCAGCCCTCAAACCTCTTGCTGGTCTTCACCGTCCCCGTGCAGCGTATCCACAGGCACAACAGCACTGGGCATCTGTGCTTTCCCAGAGACTCAGCATCTCACGGTGCTTGTTCTCGGCAGAGCCTATTTCCGAAAAAGCAAACGTGCGGCTCTTTCTCCCACAAGGAAGGGGCCAGCCCTGAAACCTCTTGCTGGTCTTCACAGTCCCCGTGCAGCCTATCCACAGGCACAACAGCACTGGGCTTCTCTGCTTTCTCACAGTCGGTACATCTCACGGCGCTCGTTCTCGGCAGAGCCTTTTTCTGAAAAGGCAAACGTCCGGCTCCTTCTTCCATAAGGAAGGGGTAAGCCCTGAAAGCTCTTGCTGGTCTTCACCGTTCCCGTGCACCCTATCCACAGGCACAACAGAACTGGACTTCTCGGCTTTCCCATAGTCGGTACATCTCACGGCGCTCGTTCTCGGCAGAGCCTTTTTCTAAAAAGCAAACGTCCGCCTCTTTCTCCCACAAGGAAGGAGCCAGCCCTGAAACCTCTTGCTGGTCTTCACCGTCCCCGTGCACCCTATCCACAGGCACAACAGAACTGGACTTCTCTGCTTTCCCATAGTCGGTACATCTCACGGCGCTCGTTCTCGGCAGAGACTCTTTCCAAAAAGGGAAACTTGGGGCTCTTTCTCCCACAAGGAAGGGGCCAGCCCTGAAAGCTCTTGCTGCTCTACACCGTCCCCGTGCACCCTATCCACAGGCACAACAGCACTGGGCATCTGTGCTTTCCCAGAGACTCAGCATCTCACGGTGCTCGTTCTCGGCAGAGCCTATTTCCGTAAAAGCAAACGTGCGGCTCTTTCTTCCATAAGGAAGGGGTAAGCCCTGAAAGCTCTTGCTGGTCTTCACCGTTCCCGTGCACCCTATCCACAGGCACAACAGCACTGGGCATCTGTGCTTTCCCAGAAACTCAGCATCTCACGGTGCTTGTTCTCGGCAGAGCCTCTTTCCGAAAAAGCAAACGTGCGGCTCTTTCTCCCAAAAGTAAGGGGTAAGCCCTGAAAGCTCTTGCTGCTCTTCTCAGTCCCCGTGCAGCCTATCCACAGGCACAACAGCACTGGGCATCTGTGCTTTCCCAGAGACTCAGCATCTCACGGTGCTCGTTCTCGGCAGAGCCTATTTCCGAAAAAGCAAACGTGCGGCTCTTTCTCCCACATGGAAGGGGTAAGCCCTGAAAGCTCTTGCTGGTCTTCACAGTCCCCGTGCAGCCTATCCACAGGCACAACAGCACTGGGCATCTGTGCTTTCCCAGAGACTCAGCATCTCACGGTGCTCGTTCTCGGCAGAGTCTCATTCCGAAAAATCAAATAACCGGCTATTTCTCCCACAAGGAAGGGGCCAGCCCTGAAACCTCTTGATGGTCTTCACCGTTCCCGTGCACCCTATCCACAGGCACAACAGCACTGGGCATCTGTGCTTTCCAGAGACTCAGCATCTCAAGGTGCTCGTTCTCGGCAGAGCCTATTTCCGAAAAAGCAATACGTGCGGCTCTTTCTCCCACAAGGAAGGGGCCAGCCCTGAAAGCTCTTGCTGGTCTTCACAGTCCCCGTGCAGCCTATCCACAGGCACAACAGCACTGGGCTTCTCTGCTTTCTCACAGTCGGTACATCTCACGGCGCTCGTTCTCGGCAGAGCCTTTTTCTGAAAAGGCAAACGTCCGGCTCCTTCTTCCATAAGGAAGGGGTAAGCCCTGAAAGCTCTTGCTGGTCTTCACCGTTCCCGTGCACCCTATCCACAGGCACAACAGAACTGGACTTCTCGGCTTTCCCATAGTCGGTACATCTCACGGTGCTCGTTCTCGGTAGAGCCTTCTTCTAAAAAGCAAACGTCTGCCTATTTCTCCCACAAGGAAGGAGCCAGCCCTGAAACCTCTTGCTGGTCTTCACCGTCCCCGTGCACCCTATCCACAGGCACAACAGCACTGGGCATCTGTGCTTTCCCAGAGACTCAGCATCTCACGGTGCTCATTCTCGGCAGAGCCTCTTTCTGAAAAATCAAACGTCCGGCTCTTTCTCCCATAAGGAAGGGGCCAGCCCTGAAAGCTCTTGCTGGTCTTCACCATTCCCGTGCACCCTATCCACAGGCACAACAGAACTGGACTTCTCTGCTTTCACATAGTCGGTACATCTCACGGCGCTCGTTCTCTGCAGAGCCTATTTCCGAAAAAGCAAACGTGCGGCTCTTTCTCCCACAAGGAAGGGGCCAGCCCTGAAACCTCTTGCTGGTCTTCACAGTCCCCGTGCACCCTATCCACAGGCACAACAGCACTGGGCATCTTTGCTTTCCCAGAGACTCAGCATCTCACGGTGCTCGTTCTCGGCAGAGCCTTTTTCCAAAAAGCAAACGTCCGGCACTTTCTCCCACAAGGAAGGAGCCAGCCCTGAAACCTCTTGCTGGTCTTCACCGTCCCCGTGCACCCTATCCACAGGCACAACAGCACTGGGCATCTGTGCTTTCCCAGAAACTCAGCATCTCACGGTGCTTGTTCTCGGCAGAGCCTCTTTCCGAAAAAGCAAACGTGCGGCTCTTTCTCCCACAAGTAAGGGGTAAGCCCTGAAAGCTCTTGCTGCTCTTCTCAGTCCCCGTGCAGCCTATCCACAGGCACAACAGCACTGGGCATCTGTGCTTTCCCAGAGACTCAGCATCTCACGGTGCTCGTTCTCGGCAGAGCCTATTTCCGAAAAAGCAAACGTGCGGCTCTTTCTCCCACATGGAAGGGGTAAGCCCTGAAAGCTCTTGCTGGTCTTCACAGTCCCCGTGCAGCCTATCCACAGGCACAACAGCACTGGGCATCTGTGCTTTCCCAGAGACTCAGCATCTCACGGTGCTCGTTCTCGGCAGAGTCTCATTCCGAAAAATCAAATAACCGGCTATTTCTCCCACAAGGAAGGGGCCAGCCCTGAAACCTCTTGATGGTCTTCACCGTTCCCGTGCACCCTATCCACAGGCACAACAGCACTGGGCATCTGTGCTTTCCCAGAGACTCAGCATCTCACGGTGCTCGTTCTCGGCAGAGCCTATTTCCGAAAAAGCAATACGTGCGGCTCTTTCTCCCACAAGGAAGGGGCCAGCCCTGAAAGCTCTTGCTGGTCTTCACAGTCCCCGTGCAGCCTATCCACAGGCACAACAGCACTGGGCTTCTCTGCTTTCTCACAGTCGGTACATCTCACGGCGCTCGTTCTCGGCAGAGCCTTTTTCTGAAAAGGCAAACGTCCGGCTCCTTCTTCCATAAGGAAGGGGTAAGCCCTGAAAGCTCTTGCTGGTCTTCACCGTTCCCGTGCACCCTATCCACAGGCACAACAGAACTGGACTTCTCGGCTTTCCCATAGTCGGTACATCTCACGGTGCTCGTTCTCGGCAGAGCCTTTTTCTAAAAAGCAAACGTCTGCCTCTTTCTCCCACAAGGAAGGGGCCAGCCCTGAAAGCTCTTGCTGGTCTTCACCGTCCCCGTGCACCCTATCCACAGGCACAACAGCACTGGGCATCTGTGCTTTCCCAGAGACTCAGCATCTCACGGTGCTCATTCTCGGCAGAGCCTCTTTCTGAAAAATCAAACGTCCGGCTCTTTCTCCCATAAGGAAGGGGCCAGCCCTGAAAGCTCTTGCTGGTCTTCACCATTCCCGTGCACCCTATCCACAGGCACAACAGAACTGGACTTCTCTGCTTTCACATAGTCGGTACATCTCACGGCGCTCGTTCTCTGCAGAGCCTATTTCCGAAAAAGCAAACGTGCGGCTCTTTCTCCCACAAGGAAGGGGCCAGCCCTGAAACCTCTTGCTGGTCTTCACAGTCCCCGTGCACCCTATCCACAGGCACAACAGCACTGGGCATCTTTGCTTTCCCAGAGACTCAGCATCTCACGGTGCTCGTTCTCGGCAGAGCCTTTTTCCAAAAAGCAAACGTCCGGCACTTTCTCCCACAAGGAAGGAGCCAGCCCTGAAACCTCTTGCTGGTCTTCACCGTCCCCGTGCACCCTATCCACAGGCACAACAGCACTGGGCATCTGTGCTTTCCCAGAAACTCAGCATCTCACGGTGCTTGTTCTCGGCAGAGCCTCTTTCCGAAAAAGCAAACGTGCGGCTCTTTCTCCCACAAGTAAGGGGTAAGCCCTGAAAGCTCTTGCTGCTCTTCTCAGTCCCCGTGCAGCCTATCCACAGGCACAACAGCACTGGGCATCTGTGCTTTCCCAGAGACTCAGCATCTCACGGTGCTCGTTCTCGGCAGAGCCTATTTCCGAAAAAGCAAACGTGCGGCTCTTTCTCCCACATGGAAGGGGTAAGCCCTGAAAGCTCTTGCTGGTCTTCACAGTCCCCGTGCAGCCTATCCACAGGCACAACAGCACTGGGCATCTGTGCTTTCCCAGAGACTCAGCATCTCACGGTGCTCGTTCTCGGCAGAGCCTCATTCCGAAAAATCAAATAACCGGCTATTTCTCCCACAAGGAAGGGGCCAGCCCTGAAACCTCTTGCTGGTCTTCACAGTCCCTGTGCACCCTATCCACAGGCACAACAGCACTGGGCATCTTTGCTTTCCCAGAGACTCAGCATCTCACGGTGCTCGTTCTCGGCAGAGCCGCTTTCCGAAAAAGCAAACGTGCGGCTCTTTCTCCCACAAGGAAGGGGCCAGCTCTGAAAGCTCTTGCTGCTCTTCTCACTCCCCGTGCAGCCTATCCACAGGCACAACAGCACTGGGCTTCTCTGCTTTCTCACAGTCGGTACATCTCACGGCGCTCGTTCTCGGCAGAGCCTTTTTCCGAAAAAGCAAACGTCCGCTTCTTTCTCCCAGAAGGAAGGAGCCAGCCCTCAAACCTCTTGCTGGTCTTCACCGTCCCCGTGCAGCGTATCCACAGGCACAACAGCACTGGGCATCTGTGCTTTCCCAGAGACTCAGCATCTCACGGTGCTTGTTCTCGGCAGAGCCTATTTCCGAAAAAGCAAACGTGCGGCTCTTTCTCCCACAAGGAAGGGGCCAGCCCTGAAACCTCTTGCTGGTCTTCACAGTCCCCGTGCAGCCTATCCACAGGCACAACAGCACTGGGCTTCTCTGCTTTCTCACAGTCGGTACATCTCACAGCGCTCGTTCTCGGCAGAGCCTTTTTCTGAAAAGGCAAACGTCCGGCTCCTTCTTCCATAAGGAAGGGGTAAGCCCTGAAAGCTCTTGCTGGTCTTCACCGTTCCCGTGCACCCTATCCACAGGCACAACAGAACTGGACTTCTCGGCTTTCCCATAGTCGGTACATCTCACGGCGCTCGTTCTCGGCAGAGCCTTTTTCTAAAAAGCAAACGTCCGCCTCTTTCTCCCACAAGGAAGGAGCCAGCCCTGAAACCTCTTGCTGGTCTTCACCGTCCCCGTGCACCCTATCCACAGGCACAACAGAACTGGACTTCTCTGCTTTCCCATAGTCGGTACATCTCACGGCGCTCGTTCTCGGCAGAGACTCTTTCCAAAAAGGGAAACTTGGGGCTCTTTCTCCCACAAGGAAGGTGCCAGCCCTGAAAGCTCTTGCTGCTCTACACCGTCCCCGTGCACCCTATCCACAGGCACAACAGCACTGGGCATCTGTGCTTTCCCAGAGACTCAGCATCTCACGGTGCTCGTTCTCGGCAGAGCCTATTTCCGAAAAAGCAAACGTGCGGCTCTTTCTTCCATAAGGAAGGGGTAAGCCCTGAAAGCTCTTGCTGGTCTTCACCGTTCCCGTGCACCCTATCCACAGGCACAACAGCACTGGGCATCTGTGCTTTCCCAGAAACTCAGCATCTCACGGTGCTTGTTCTCGGCAGAGCCTCTTTCCGAAAAAGCAAACGTGCGGCTCTTTCTCCCAAAAGTAAGGGGTAAGCCCTGAAAGCTCTTGCTGCTCTTCTCAGTCCCCGTGCAGCCTATCCACAGGCACAACAGCACTGGGCATCTGTGCTTTCCCAGAGACTCAGCATCTCACGGTGCTCGTTCTCGGCAGAGCCTATTTCCGAAAAAGCAAACGTGCGGCTCTTTCTCCCACATGGAAGGGGTAAGCCCTGAAAGCTCTTGCTGGTCTTCACAGTCCCCGTGCAGCCTATCCACAGGCACAACAGCACTGGGCATCTGTGCTTTCCCAGAGACTCAGCATCTCACGGTGCTCGTTCTCGGCAGAGTCTCATTCCGAAAAATCAAATAACCGGCTATTTCTCCCACAAGGAAGGGGCCAGCCCTGAAACCTCTTGATGGTCTTCACCGTTCCCGTGCACCCTATCCACAGGCACAACAGCACTGGGCATCTGTGCTTTCCCAGAGACTCAGCATCTCACGGTGCTCGTTCTCGGCAGAGCCTATTTCCGAAAAAGCAATACGTGCGGCTCTTTCTCCCACAAGGAAGGGGCCAGCCCTGAAAGCTCTTGCTGGTCTTCACAGTCCCCGTGCAGCCTATCCACAGGCACAACAGCACTGGGCTTCTCTGCTTTCTCACAGTCGGTACATCTCACGGCGCTCGTTCTCGGCAGAGCCTTTTTCTGAAAAGGCAAACGTCCGGCTCCTTCTTCCATAAGGAAGGGGTAAGCCCTGAAAGCTCTTGCTGGTCTTCACCGTTCCCGTGCACCCTATCCACAGGCACAACAGAACTGGACTTCTCGGCTTTCCCATAGTCGGTACATCTCACGGTGCTCGTTCTCGGCAGAGCCTTTTTCTAAAAAGCAAACGTCTGCCTCTTTCTCCCACAAGGAAGGAGCCAGCCCTGAAACCTCTTGCTGGTCTTCACCGTCCCCGTGCACCCTATCCACAGGCACAACAGCACTGGGCATCTGTGCTTTCCCAGAGACTCAGCATCTCACGGTGCTCATTCTCGGCAGAGCCTCTTTCTGAAAAATCAAACGTCCGCCTCTTTCTCCCATAAGGAAGGGGCCAGCCCTGAAAGCTCTTGCTGGTCTTCACCATTCCCGTGCACCCTATCCACAGGCACAACAGAACTGGACTTCTCTGCTTTCACATAGTCGGTACATCTCACGGCGCTCGTTCTCTGCAGAGCCTATTTCCGAAAAAGCAAACGTGCGGCTCTTTCTCCCACAAGGAAGGGGCCAGCCCTGAAACCTCTTGCTGGTCTTCACAGTCCCCGTGCACCCTATCCACAGGCACAACAGCACTGGGCATCTTTGCTTTCCCAGAGACTCAGCATCTCACGGTGCTCGTTCTCGGCAGAGCCTTTTTCCAAAAAGCAAACGTCCGGCACTTTCTCCCACAAGGAAGGAGCCAGCCCTGAAACCTCTTGCTGGTCTTCACCGTCCCCGTGCACCCTATCCACAGGCACAACAGCACTGGGCATCTGTGCTTTCCCAGAAACTCAGCATCTCACGGTGCTTGTTCTCGGCAGAGCCTCTTTCCGAAAAAGCAAACGTGCGGCTCTTTCTCCCACAAGTAAGGGGTAAGCCCTGAAAGCTCTTGCTGCTCTTCTCAGTCCCCGTGCAGCCTATCCACAGGCACAACAGCACTGGGCATCTGTGCTTTCCCAGAGACTCAGCATCTCACGGTGCTCGTTCTCGGCAGAGCCTATTTCCGAAAAAGCAAACGTGCGGCTCTTTCTCCCACATGGAAGGGGTAAGCCCTGAAAGCTCTTGCTGGTCTTCACAGTCCCCGTGCAGCCTATCCACAGGCACAACAGCACTGGGCATCTGTGCTTTCCCAGAGACTCAGCATCTCACGGTGCTCGTTCTCGGCAGAGCCTCATTCCGAAAAATCAAATAACCGGCTATTTCTCCCACAAGGAAGGGGCCAGCCCTGAAACCTCTTGCTGGTCTTCACAGTCCCTGTGCACCCTATCCACAGGCACAACAGCACTGGGCATCTTTGCTTTCCCAGAGACTCAGCATCTCACGGTGCTCGTTCTCGGCAGAGCCGCTTTCCGAAAAAGCAAACGTGCGGCTCTTTCTCCCACAAGGAAGGGGCCAGCACTGAAAGCTCTTGCTGCTCTTCTCACTCCCCGTGCAGCCTATCCACAGGCACAACAGCACTGGGCTTCTCTGCTTTCTCACAGTCGGTACATCTCACGGCGCTCGTTCTCGGCAGAGCCTTTTTCCGAAAAAGCAAACGTCCGCCTCTTTCTCCCAGAAGGAAGGAGCCAGCCCTCAAACCTCTTGCTGGTCTTCACCGTCCCCGTGCAGCGTATCCACAGGCACAACAGCACTGGGCATCTGTGCTTTCCCAGAGACTCAGCATCTCACGGTGCTTGTTCTCGGCAGAGCCTATTTCCGAAAAAGCAAACGTGCGGCTCTTTCTCCCACAAGGAAGGGGCCAGCCCTGAAACCTCTTGCTGGTCTTCACAGTCCCCGTGCAGCCTATCCACAGGCACAACAGCACTGGGCTTCTCTGCTTTCTCACAGTCGGTACATCTCACGGCGCTCGTTCTCGGCAGAGCCTTTTTCTGAAAAGGCAAACGTCCGGCTCCTTCTTCCATAAGGAAGGGGTCAGCCCTGAAAGCTCTTGCTGGTCTTCACCGTTCCCGTGCACCCTATCCACAGGCACAACAGAACTGGACTTCTCGGCTTTCCCATAGTCGGTACATCTCACGGCGCTCGTTCTCGGCAGAGCCTTTTTCCAAAAAGCAAACGTCCGCCTCTTTCTCCCACAAGGAAGGAGCCAGCCCTGAAACCTCTTGATGGTCTTCACCGTCCCCGTGCAACCTATCCACAGGCACAACAGCACTGGGCATCTGTGCTTTCCCAGAGACTCAGCATCTCACGGTGCTCGTTCTCGGCAGAGCCTCTTTCCGAAAAAACAAACGTGCGGCTCTTTCTCCCACAAGGAAGGGGTAAGCCCTGAAAGCTCTTGCTGGTCTTCACCATTTCCGTGCACCCTATCCACAGGCACAACAGAACTGGACTTCTCTGCTTTCCCATAGTCGGTACATCTCACGGCGCTCGTTCTTGGCAGAGCCTTTTTCCAAAAAGCAAACGTCCGGCACTTTCTCCCACAAGGAAGGAGCCAGCCCTGAAACCTCTTGCTGGTCTTCACCGTCCCCGTGCAAACTATCCACAGGCACAACAGCACTGGGCATCTGTGCTTTCCCAGAGACTCAGCATCTCACGGTGCTTGTTCTCGGCAGAGACTCTTTCCGAAAAATCAAACGTCCGGCTCTTT
Source organism: Buteo buteo (assembly GCF_964188355.1). Classification (NCBI taxonomy): domain Eukaryota; kingdom Metazoa; phylum Chordata; class Aves; order Accipitriformes; family Accipitridae; genus Buteo; species Buteo buteo. The sequence continues at coordinate 45,337 of NW_027439510.1, forward strand.
CACCCACAAGGAAGGGGCCAGCCCTGAAAGCTCTTGCTGGTCTTCACAGTCCCCGTGCAGCCTATCCACAGGCACAACAGCACTGGGCATCTGTGCTCTCCCAGAGACTCAGCATCTCACGGTGCTTGTTCTCGGCAGAGCCTATTTCCGAAAAAGCAAACGTGCGGCTCTTTCTCCCACAAGGAAGGGGCCAGCCCTGAAACCTCTTGCTGGTCTTCACAGTCCCCGTGCAGCCTATCCACAGGCACAACAGCACTGGGCTTCTCTGCTTTCTCACAGTCGGTACATCTCACGGCGCTCGTTCTCGGCAGAGCCTTTTTCCAAAAAGCAAACGTCCAGCACTTTCTCCCACAAGGAAGGGGTAAGCCCTGAAAGCTCTTGCTGGTCTTCACAGTCCCCGTGCAGCCTATCCACAGGCACAACAGCACTGGGCTTCTCTGCTTTCTCACAGTCGGTACATCTCACGGCGCTCGTTCTCGGCAGAGCCTTTTTCTGAAAAGGCAAACGTCCGGCTCCTTCTTCCATAAGGAAGGGGTCAGCCCTGAAAGCTCTTGCTGGTCTTCACCGTTCCCGTGCACCCTATCCACAGGCACAACAGAACTGGACTTCTCGGCTTTCCCATAGTCGGTACATCTCACGGCGCTCGTTCTCGGCAGAGCCTTTTTCCAAAAAGCAAACGTCCGCCTCTTTCTCCCACAAGGAAGGAGCCAGCCCTGAAACCTCTTGATGGTCTTCACCGTCCCCGTGCAACCTATCCACAGGCACAACAGCACTGGGCATCTGTGCTTTCCCAGAGACTCAGCATCTCACGGTGCTCGTTCTCGGCAGAGCCTCTTTCCGAAAAAACAAACGTGCGGCTCTTTCTCCCACAAGGAAGGGGTAAGCCCTGAAAGCTCTTGCTGGTCTTCACCATTTCCGTGCACCCTATCCACAGGCACAACAGAACTGGACTTCTCTGCTTTCCCATAGTCGGTACATCTCACGGCGCTCGTTCTTGGCAGAGCCTTTTTCCAAAAAGCAAACGTCCGGCACTTTCTCCCACAAGGAAGGAGCCAGCCCTGAAACCTCTTGCTGGTCTTCACCGTCCCCGTGCAAACTATCCACAGGCACAACAGCACTGGGCATCTGTGCTTTCCCAGAGACTCAGCATCTCACGGTGCTTGTTCTCGGCAGAGACTCTTTCCGAAAAATCAAACGTCCGGCTCTTTCACCCACAAGGAAGGGGCCAGCCCTGAAAGCTCTTGCTGGTCTTCACAGTCCCCGTGCAGCCTATCCACAGGCACAACAGCACTGGGCATCTGTGCTCTCCCAGAGACTCAGCATCTCACGGTGCTTGTTCTCGGCAGAGCCTATTTCCGAAAAAGCAAACGTGCGGCTCTTTCTCCCACAAGGAAGGGGCCAGCCCTGAAACCTCTTGCTGGTCTGCACAGTCCCCGTGCAGCCTATCCACAGGCACAACAGCACTGGGCTTCTCTGCTTTCTCACAGTCGGTACATCTCACGGCGCTCGTTCTCGGCAGAGCCTTTTTCCAAAAAGCAAACGTCCAGCACTTTCTCCCACAAGGAAGGGGTAAGCCCTGAAAGCTCTTGCTGGTCTTCACCGTTCCCGTGCACCCTATCCACAGGCACAACAGAACTGGACTTCTCTGCTTTCCCATAGTCGGTACATCTCACGGCGCTCGTTCTCGGCAGAGACTCTTTCCAAAAAGGGAAACTTGGGGCTCTTTCTCCCACAAGGAAGGGGCCAGCCCTGAAAGCTCTTGCTGCTCTACACCGTCCCCGTGCAGCCTATCCACAGGCACAACAGCACTGGGCATCTGTGCTTTCCCAGAGACTCAGCATCTCACGGTGCTCGTTCTCGGCAGAGCCTATTTCTGAAAAGGCAAACGTCCGGCTCCTTCTTCCATAAGGAAGGGGTAAGCCCTGAAAGCTCTTGCTGGTCTTCACCATTTCCGTGCACCCTATCCACAGGCACAACAGAACTGGACTTCTCTGCTTTCCCATAGTCGGTACATCTCACGGCGCTCGTTCTCGGCAGAGCCTTTTTCCAAAAAGCAAACGTCCGGCACTTTCTCCCACAAGGAAGGAGCCAGCCCTGAAACCTCTTGCTGGTCTTCACCGTCCCCGTGCAACCTATCCACAGGCACAACAGCACTGGGCATCTGTGCTTTCCCAGAGACTCAGCATCTCACGGTGCTTGTTCTCGGCAGAGACTCTTTCCGAAAAATCAAACGTCCGGCTCTTTCACCCACAAGGAAGGGGCCAGCCCTGAAAGCTCTTGCTGGTCTTCACAGTCCCCGTGCAGCCTATCCACAGGCACAACAGCACTGGGCATCTGTGCTTTCCCAGAGACTCAGCATCTCACGGTGCTCGTTGTCGGCAGAGCCTCTTTCCGAAAAAGCAAACGTGCGGCTCTTTCACCCACAAGGAAGGGGTAAGCCCTGAAAGCTCTTGCTGGTCTTCACAGTCCCCGTGCAGCCTACCCACAGGCACAACAGCACTGGGCTTCTCTGCTTTCCCATAGTCGGTACATCTCACGGCGCTCGTTCTCGGCAGAGCCTTTTTCTGAAAAGGCAAACGTCCGGCTCCTTCTTCCATAAGGAAGGGGTAAGCCCTGAAAGCTCTTGCTGGTCTTCACCGTTCCCGTGCACCCTATCCACAGGCACAACAGAACTGGACTTCTCGGCTTTCCCATAGTCGGTACATCTCACGGCGCTCGTTCTCGGCAGAGCCTTTTTCTAAAAAGCAAACGTCCGCCTCTTTCTCCCACAAGGAAGGAGCCAGCCCTGAAACCTCTTGCTGGTCTTCACCGTCCCCGTGCACCCTATCCACAGGCACAACAGAACTGGACTTCTCTGCTTTCCCATAGTCGGTACATCTCACGGCGCTCGTTCTCGGCAGAGACTCTTTCCAAAAAGGGAAACTTGGGGCTCTTTCTCCCACAAGGAAGGGGCCAGCCCTGAAAGCTCTTGCTGCTCTACACCGTCCCCGTGCACCCTATCCACAGGCAAAACAGCACTGGGCATCTGTGCTTTCCCAGAGACTCAGCATCTCACGGTGCTCGTTCTCGGCAGAGCCTATTTCCGAAAAAGCAAACGTGCGGCTCTTTCTTCCATAAGGAAGGGGTAAGCCCTGAAAGCTCTTGCTGGTCTTCACCGTTCCCGTGCACCCTATCCACAGGCACAACAGCACTGGGCATCTGTGCTTTCCCAGAAACTCAGCATCTCACGGTGCTTGTTCTCGGCAGAGCCTCTTTCCGAAAAAGCAAACGTGCGGCTCTTTCTCCCAAAAGTAAGGGGTAAGCCCTGAAAGCTCTTGCTGCTCTTCTCAGTCCCCGTGCAGCCTATCCACAGGCACAACAGCACTGGGCATCTGTGCTTTCCCAGAGACTCAGCATCTCACGGTGCTCGTTCTCGGCAGAGCCTATTTCCGAAAAAGCAAACGTGCTGCTCTTTCTCCCACATGGAAGGGGTAAGCCCTGAAAGCTCTTGCTGGTCTTCACAGTCCCCGTGCAGCCTATCCACAGGCACAACAGCACTGGGCATCTGTGCTTTCCCAGAGACTCAGCATCTCACGGTGCTCGTTCTCGGCAGAGTCTCATTCCGAAAAATCAAATAACCGGCTATTTCTCCCACAAGGAAGGGGCCAGCCCTGAAACCTCTTGATGGTCTTCACCGTTCCCGTGCACCCTATCCACAGGCACAACAGCACTGGGCATCTGTGCTTTCCCAGAGACTCAGCATCTCACGGTGCTCGTTCTCGGCAGAGCCTATTTCCGAAAAAGCAATACGTGCGGCTCTTTCTCCCACAAGGAAGGGGCCAGCCCTGAAAGCTCTTGCTGGTCTTCACAGTCCCCGTGCAGCCTATCCACAGGCACAACAGCACTGGGCTTCTCTGCTTTCTCACAGTCGGTACATCTCACGGCGCTCGTTCTCGGCAGAGCCTTTTTCTGAAAAGGCAAACGTCCGGCTCCTTCTTCCATAAGGAAGGGGTAAGCCCTGAAAGCTCTTGCTGGTCTTCACCGTTCCCGTGCACCCTATCCACAGGCACAACAGAACTGGACTTCTCGGCTTTCCCATAGTCGGTACATCTCACGGTGCTCGTTCTCGGCAGAGCCTTTTTCTAAAAAGCAAACGTCTGCCTCTTTCTCCCACAAGGAAGGAGCCAGCCCTGAAACCTCTTGCTGGTCTTCACCGTCCCCGTGCACCCTATCCACAGGCACAACAGCACTGGGCATCTGTGCTTTCCCAGAGACTCAGCATCTCACGGTGCTCATTCTCGGCAGAGCCTCTTTCTGAAAAATCAAACGTCCGGCTCTTTCACCCACAAGGAAGGGGCCAGCCCTGAAAGCTCTTGCTGGTCTTCACAGTCCCCGTGCAGCCTATCCACAGGCACAACAGCACTGGGCATCTGTGCTCTCCCAGAGACTCAGCATCTCACGGTGCTTGTTCTCGGCAGAGCCTATTTCCGAAAAAGCAAACGTGCGGCTCTTTCTCCCACAAGGAAGGGGCCAGCCCTGAAACCTCTTGCTGGTCTTCACAGTCCCCGTGCAGCCTATCCACAGGCACAACAGCACTGGGCTTCTCTGCTTTCTCACAGTCGGTACATCTCACGGCGCTCGTTCTCGGCAGAGCCTTTTTCCAAAAAGCAAACGTCCAGCACTTTCTCCCACAAGGAAGGGGTAAGCCCTGAAAGCTCTTGCTGGTCTTCACCGTTCCCGTGCACCCTATCCACAGGCACAACAGAACTGGACTTCTCTGCTTTCCCATAGTCGGTACATCTCACGGCGCTCGTTCTCGGCAGAGACTCTTTCCAAAAAGGGAAACTTGGGGCTCTTTCTCCCACAAGGAAGGGGCCAGCCCTGAAAGCTCTTGCTGCTCTACACCGTCCCCGTGCACCCTATCCACAGGCACAACAGCACTGGGCATCTGTGCTTTCCCAGAGACTCAGCATCTCACGGTGCTCGTTCTCGGCAGAGCCTATTTCCGAAAAAGCAAACGTGCGGCTCTTTCTTCCATAAGGAAGGGGTAAGCCCTGAAAGCTCTTGCTGGTCTTCACCGTTCCCGTGCACCCTATCCACAGGCACAACAGCACTGGGCATCTGTGCTTTCCCAGAAACTCAGCATCTCACGGTGCTTGTTCTCGGCAGAGCCTCTTTCCGAAAAAGCAAACGTGCGGCTCTTTCTCCCAAAAGTAAGGGGTAAGCCCTGAAAGCTCTTGCTGCTCTTCTCAGTCCCCGTGCAGCCTATCCACAGGCACAACAGCACTGGGCATCTGTGCTTTCCCAGAGACTCAGCATCTCACGGTGCTCGTTCTCGGCAGAGCCTATTTCCGAAAAAGCAAACGTGCGGCTCTTTCTCCCACATGGAAGGGGTAAGCCCTGAAAGCTCTTGCTGGTCTTCACAGTCCCCGTGCAGCCTATCCACAGGCACAACAGCACTGGGCATCTGTGCTTTCCCAGAGACTCAGCATCTCACGGTGCTCGTTCTCGGCAGAGTCTCATTCCGAAAAATCAAATAACCGGCTATTTCTCCCACAAGGAAGGGGCCAGCCCTGAAACCTCTTGATGGTCTTCACCGTTCCCGTGCACCCTATCCACAGGCACAACAGCACTGGGCATCTGTGCTTTCCCAGAGACTCAGCATCTCACGGTGCTCGTTCTCGGCAGAGCCTATTTCCGAAAAAGCAATACGTGCGGCTCTTTCTCCCACAAGGAAGGGGCCAGCCCTGAAAGCTCTTGCTGGTCTTCACAGTCCCCGTGCAGCCTATCCACAGGCACAACAGCACTGGGCTTCTCTGCTTTCTCACAGTCGGTACATCTCACGGCGCTCGTTCTCGGCAGAGCCTTTTTCTGAAAAGGCAAACGACCGGCTCCTTCTTCCATAAGGAAGGGGTAAGCCCTGAAAGCTCTTGCTGGTCTTCACCGTTCCCGTGCACCCTATCCACAGGCACAACAGAACTGGACTTCTCGGCTTTCCCATAGTCGGTACATCTCACGGTGCTCGTTCTCGGCAGAGCCTTTTTCTAAAAAGCAAACGTCTGCCTCTTTCTCCCACAAGGAAGGAGCCAGCCCTGAAACCTCTTGCTGGTCTTCACCGTCCCCGTGCACCCTATCCACAGGCACAACAGCACTGGGCATCTGTGCTTTCCCAGAGACTCAGCATCTCACGGTGCTCATTCTCGGCAGAGCCTCTTTCTGAAAAATCAAACGTCCGGCTCTTTCTCCCATAAGGAAGGGGCCAGCCCTGAAAGCTCTTGCTGGTCTTCACCATTCCCGTGCACCCTATCCACAGGCACAACAGAACTGGACTTCTCTGCTTTCACATAGTCGGTACATCTCACGGCGCTCGTTCTCTGCAGAGCCTATTTCCGAAAAAGCAAACGTGCGGCTCTTTCTCCCACAAGGAAGGGGCCAGCCCTGAAACCTCTTGCTGGTCTTCACAGTCCCCGTGCAGCCTATCCACAGGCACAACAGCACTGGGCATCTGTGCTTTCCCAGAGACTCAGCATCTCACGGTGCTCGTTCTCGGCAGAGCCTATTTCCGAAAAAGCAAACGTGCGGCTCTTTCTCCCACATGGAAGGGGTAAGCCCTGAAAGCTCTTGCTGGTCTTCACAGTCCCCGTGCAGCCTATCCACAGGCACAACAGCACTGGGCATCTGTGCTTTCCCAGAGACTCAGCATCTCACGGTGCTCGTTCTCGGCAGAGTCTCATTCCGAAAAATCAAATAACCGGCTATTTCTCCCACAAGGAAGGGGCCAGCCCTGAAACCTCTTGATGGTCTTCACCGTTCCCGTGCACCCTATCCACAGGCACAACAGCACTGGGCATCTGTGCTTTCCCAGAGACTCAGCATCTCACGGTGCTCGTTCTCGGCAGAGCCTATTTCCGAAAAAGCAATACGTGCGGCTCTTTCTCCCACAAGGAAGGGGCCAGCCCTGAAAGCTCTTGCTGGTCTTCACAGTCCCCGTGCAGCCTATCCACAGGCACAACAGCACTGGGCTTCTCTGCTTTCTCACAGTCGGTACATCTCACGGCGCTCGTTCTCGGCAGAGCCTTTTTCTGAAAAGGCAAACGTCCGGCTCCTTCTTCCATAAGGAAGGGGTAAGCCCTGAAAGCTCTTGCTGGTCTTCACCGTTCCCGTGCACCCTATCCACAGGCACAACAGAACTGGACTTCTCGGCTTTCCCATAGTCGATACATCTCACGGTGCTCGTTCTCGGCAGAGCCTTTTTCTAAAAAGCAAACGTCTGCCTCTTTCTCCCACAAGGAAGGAGCCAGCCCTGAAACCTCTTGCTGGTCTTCACCGTCCCCGTGCACCCTATCCACCGGCACAACAGCACTGGGCATCTGTGCTTTCCCAGAGACTCAGCATCTCACGGTGCTCATTCTCGGCAGAGCCTCTTTCTGAAAAATCAAACGTCCGGCTCTTTCTCCCATAAGGAAGGGGCCAGCCCTGAAAGCTCTTGCTGGTCTTCACCATTCCCGTGCACCCTATCCACAGGCACAACAGAACTGGACTTCTCTGCTTTCACATAGTCGGTACATCTCACGGCGCTCGTTCTCTGCAGAGCCTATTTCCGAAAAAGCAAACGTGCGGCTCTTTCTCCCACAAGGAAGGGGCCAGCCCTGAAACCTCTTGCTGGTCTTCACAGTCCCCGTGCA
>NW_027439511.1:0-2500 GCF_964188355.1 Buteo buteo
GGCAGGGGTACCGGCACTACCCCGGAGGATGAGGTAGGGGCGCCAGGCCTACCCCGGAGCGTCGGGTAGGGACACCGGGCTGACCCCAGAGGGTCAGGTAGGGTGGCCGGGCCTACCCCGGAGCGCCTGTAGGGACCGCAGGGGTATCCCGGAGCACCGGCAGGGGTACCGGCACTACCCCGGAGGATGAGGTAGGGGCGCCAGGCCTACCCCGGAGCGTCGGGTAGGGACACCGGGCTGACCCCGGAGGGTCAGGTAGGGTGGCCGGGCCTACCCCGGAGCGCCTGTAGGGACCGCAGGTGTACCCCGGAGCACCGGCAGGGGTACCGGCACTACCCCGGAGGATGAGGTAGGGGCGCCAGGCCTACCCCGGAGCGTCGGGTAGGGATACCGGGCTGACCCCGGAGGGTCAGGTAGGGTGGCCGGGCCTACCCCGGAGCGCCTGTAGGGACCGCAGGTGTACCCCGGAGCACCGGCAGGGGTACCGGCACTACCCCGGAGCATGAGGTAGGGGCGCCAGGCGTACCCCGGAGCGTCGGGTAGGGACACCGGGCTGACCCCAGAGGGTCAGGTAGGGTGGCCGGGCCTACCCCGGAGCGCCTGTAGGGACCGCAGGTGTATCCCGGAGCACCGGTAGGGGTACGGGTACTACCCCGGAGGATGAGGTAGGGGCGCCAGGCCTACCCCGGAGCGTCGGGTAGGGATACCGGGCTGACCCCGGAGGGTCAGGTAGGGTGGCCGGGCCTACCCCGGAGCGCCTGTAGGGACCGCAGGTGTACCCCGGAGCACCGGCAGGGGTACCGGCACTACCCCGGAGGATGAGGTAGGGGCGCCAGGCCTACCCCGGAGCGTCGGGTAGGGACACCGGGCTGACCCCGGAGGGTCAGGTAGGGTGGCCGGGCCTACCCCGGAGCGCCTGTAGGGACAGCAGGTGTACCCCGGAGCACCGGTAGGGGTACCGGTACTACCCCGGAGCATGAGGTAGGGGCGCCAGGCGTACCCCGGAGCGTCGGGTAGGGACACCGGGCTGACCCCAGAGGGTCAGGTAGGGTGGCCGGGCCTACCCCGGAGCGCCTGTAGGGACAGCAGGTGTACCCCGGAGCACCGGTAGGGGTACGGGTACTACCCCGGAGGATGAGGTAGGGGCGCCAGGCCTACCCCGGAGCGTCGGGTAGGGACACCGGGCTGACCCCAGAGGGTCAGGTAGGGTGGCCGGGCCTACCCTGGAGGGTCAGGATGGGGGGCCGGGATCCATCGCCGCGTGCCCGTAGGGACAGCAGGTAGAACTCCGGCGCATCACAAAGGGTTCCGCCACGGGCCCAGAGTACTGGTGGGGGAACGGGTTCTATCCCGGAACGTCGCCTGGGGACACCGGGCGTAAGGCGGAGGGTCGGGTAGGAAGGCTGGGTCTAAACTCGCGCGCCCGTAGGGACAGCAGTTTTTCCCCCGGCGTACCGGGCGGGGGTACCGGTACTGCCCCGGAGTACTGACGGGGGTACACGGGTACTACCCCGGGGTACCGGGCGGCGGTATACGGGTACTACCCCGGAGTACAGGACGGGGGTATACGGGTACTACGAAGGAGCACAGGTGGGGGTTACGGGTAGTACCCCGGAGTACCGGGCGGGGGCATACGGGTACTGCCCCAGAGTACCGGGCGGGGGTATGCGGGTACTGCCCCGGAGTACCGGGTGGAGGTATATGGGTACTTCCCCGGAGTACCGGGCGGGGGTATGCGGGTACTGCCCCGGAGTACCGGGCGGGGGTATACGGGTACTACCAAGGAAGGAGTACAGGTGGGGGTTACGGGTAGCACCCCGGAGTACCGGGCGGGGGTACCGGTACTGCCCCGGAGTACCGGGCGGGGGTATGCGGGTACTGCCCCGGAGTACCGGGCGGGGGTATACGGGTACTACCAAGGAGTACAGGTGGGGGTTACGGGTAGCACCCCGGAGTACTGGGCGGGGGTACCGGTACTGCCCCGGAGTACCGGGCGGGGGTATGCGGGTACTGCCCCGGAGTACCGGGCGGGGGTATACGGGTACTACCAAGGAAGGAGTACAGGTGGGGGTTACGGGTAGTACCCCGGAGTACCGGGCGGGGGTACCGGTACTGCCCCGGAGTACTGACGGGGGTACACGGGTACTACCCCGGGGTACCGGGCGGGGGTATACGGGTACTGCCCCGGAGTACCGGGCAGGGGTATGCGGGTACTGCCCCGGAGTACCGGGCGGGGGTATACGGGTACTACGAAGGAGTACAGGTGGGTGTTACGGGTAGTACCCCGGAGTACCGGGCGGGGGTACTGGTACTGCCCCGGAGTACCGGGCGGGGGCATACGGGTACTGCCCCGGAGTACCGGGCGGGGGCATAGGGGTGCTGCCCCGGAGTACCGGGCGGGGGTATGCGGGTACTGCCCCGGAGTACCGGGTGGAGGTATATGGGTACTTCCCCGGAGTACCGGGCGGGGGTATGCGGGTACTGCCCTGGAGTACCGGGC
>NW_027439511.1:10000-12500 GCF_964188355.1 Buteo buteo
CGCCAGGCCCGACCGGCTCGACGAACCCTGACGGCCCCGGCGGGACGAGCTCCGACCAGCGGGTGCTCCAGGAGCGGGGAGCTTCGGAGCGCTCCCCGAGTCTCGATTTAGGGGGACGAAGGCCCTTGGCAGCGGCCGCCGCCGGGCTGCGGGGAACGACTCCCCGGGCCCGGGGCCGCGCGCGCGCGGGCCTGCGAGGCGCCCCAGCCGCGCCGCTGCGACCGCCGCCCCGCCGCGAGGCGAGGGGCGGCGGCACAGACGGGCGATTGATCGTCAAGCGACGCTCAGACAGGCGTAGCCCCGGGAGGAACCCGGGGCCGCAAGTGCGTTCGAAGTGTCGATGATCAATGTGTCCTGCAATTCACATTAATTCTCGCAGCTAGCTGCGTTCTTCATCGACGCACGAGCCGAGTGATCCACCGCTAAGAGTTGTCTGGCTTTCGGCACCGCCCCGCACGCGCGAGGGGGCCAGGACCGCTTCGCCACAGGCGAGCGGCCCCTCCGGAGGATGGCCCACCGCCCGCCCGCCCACCCCCCTCCGCACGCGCGGAGGGGGCACGGCGCAGCACGACGGAGAAGCCGCGCCTCTGCTGACCGTACGAGCACACACAGAGAAAGGGGGGGGGGGAAAGGAACGGAAAACTCCGAGCGGCGAGGCTGGGGAGCCCGCGCTCCCGACCGGCCTGGGAAATGCCTTGCTCGCATCGGAGGCGGCCCAGGCGCACGGGCTCGGCCCGGCCTCTGGGCAGAGGCAGCGATGCACCCGACCGCGCGCGGCCTGCCCACCACGCTCCGGACGACACGGCTGCTGCTGCTGCGGGGCAGCAGCGGGGAGCCCCACCGGCCCCGCACACGCCTCCGTGCCGGCTGCGCCGCGCTACGACAGCCAGCTCCCCCGGGCTCGTCCCGACGGCAACTCCGCGGCCACGCCAGCGGCTCCAAGAGGCGGCAACCGCCAGAGCCGGCGACGCACCGCCCGCGGCCTGCCGGACGGCACCCGCTGCCGCACCAGAGCGGCTGCCCTCCCGGAACCACCGCCACCGCTTCTCGCCTCGGCCCCTTCCACGGGCACGCCCCAGGTGGAAGGCGGACGGCGCTAAGCCGGGGACAGCGCCCGCTCTCCCCGTTTCCACGCGGAGACCGCGCGTGGGGTGCCCCCGCCCGCCCCCGCCCACCTGCCCGGCGCGGCCGGGAAGCGCGACGGGGAAGCGGCGGGCAGGGCCCGGGACGGGACAGCCGCGGCCGGCACCGGGCGCCCTCCGGCCGACCGACAGGCCGAGCGGCGCCGCCGCCGCTCAGCCGGGGTGCCGCCCTTGCCAGCAGCCAGTGGCGGGAGACCGCCGAGCGCTCGCCAGGGCGAGGGGGGGAACGGAGCGCAGCGCGGCGCAGCGCTGCGACGGAGTCGCGGCGGCCCGGCAGCCGCCCAGCGAGCCCCCACCGCGGGGACCCGCCACCCCGGGCAGTGAGCCCGCGCTCACGCCGGGGCCGCCCGTTTCGAGGCAGGCAGGCCGGCTACGGCCGACCGCACCGCGGTCTCCACCGAGACCGGACCGCGGAGAGGAGGGGGCAGCGGGACCCCTCCCCGGCACGGCTGCCCGCGGGATGAGCACGGGCGGCAGCCCACCAGGGCCTTCGTGGGAGGAACTCCCGGCCCCTTTAAGGCACCGCCGCCCGGCCGCCCCCCCGGGTCGCATCGAGCCGCCCGCGTCTTTAAACCTCCGCCCGGCTCCACGGCCTTCGACCCCCGGGCTCGCCGAGGGAGGGCCGCGGAGGCGCGGACGCTAGGTACCTGGCCCTGGGGTGAGGGAAACGACCTGAAGGCCCCGCGGGGGTGCCTCCCCCGCTGCCGCCCTCGGGGGAGCGTCCGCCCGCGGGGGCGCGCCCGACATCCACCGCCACCACCACGTCCTCCTTCCCGGGGCCCGGGGTTTCCCTCAGTAGCCCGGCGCTGCGCCCGGGAGGAGAGCCGTGGCTCGGGCCGCCCGCTGGCGCGGGACACAGCCCGGCGGGGGCCTCGCCCACCAGAGGAGGCGGCGGCGGCAGAGCGCCCCCCCCGCCCCGGCTCCCTCGTGGGGAGAGGTGCGGGGGGGAACGGCCGCCGCCGCCCCACCCGGCGCCACGCACCCGCCCGGAATGCCCGGAGGCCTTTCCCCTGCGCGGCCGGCCGGGCTGCTTCGCAGCAGCCCGACAAGGTGCGGGCAGGGCCGCGGGAGACGCCTCCCGCGACCCCGGAGGACCCTCTCCTCTCGCGCCGCTCGCGCCCTGCTGCCCCGTCCTCACCGCCGCTCGCCGCTTCTTCCTCCTTGCCCGAGCGGGCTCGGCCGGCGGGGCTCGTCACACCCCGCGCCGGCGTCCCCCCTTCCCGCGCACTGCCGCCCGCGCTCTGACCGGGGGCGCCCCTCTTGGCCCCGAGGGCCGCGCCCCAAAACCTCCCCGGCAGCGGACCGCCGTCGGGCGAGGCGGGGCCGGTCCCCGGAGAAGGGCGCCGGCCGGCGGCGGG
>NW_027439511.1:17500-27500 GCF_964188355.1 Buteo buteo
GCTCATGCCGGCAGAAACAGGACGAGGCGCTGCGGCCTCTCACCTGTGCCATCATCGGGCCCTCGGGGGCTGGGGGGAAGCTGCGGCACGCACGAGAACCCCCAGCCGTCTGCATCCGGCTGCCAGCCACCGGGACCGGCTGCCGCTTGCACTCTGCCCAATTCGTGCATGGGCTCCAGCTTAAGGCCGGAGAAAACGCGATGAGGTGCCGCCACCTCTAAACCCGGTAGAGCGCTGCAGACCTTTCCACCGAGCCCTCCTGCAACCAGGCAAGCCGGGGCAGGCCGGACACCACAGGCCGCCCACGCGTGGCTCATGCCGGCAAAAACAGGACGAGGCGCTGCGGCCTCTCACCTGTGCCATCATCGGGCCCTCGGGGGCTGGGGGGAAGCTGCGGCACGCACGAGAACCCCCAGCCGTCTGCATCCGGCTGCCAGCCACCGGGACCGGCTGCCGCTCTGCCCGCTCCAGCTTAAGGCCAGAGTCAAAGGACGAGGTGCCGCCACCTCGCCCGCCCATCACCAGGCCCTCAGGAGGCGGCGGCAGCCGCGGCGGGCTGGATGCTCACGGGCAGCTGCCCTCGCATATACCAGCGCTCCACCTTTGCCATCATCGGGCCCTCCGGGGCCGGGGGAAAGCCGAGGCAGGCTCGGCTCCACCCGGTCTTCCAGCGTTCGAGTGCCGGTGGCCGCCGCCGGCCACCGGGCTATGCCCTGCGGAATCCACCTTTGCACCTCTCGCACCACTCGGGTCAACAGCCACCGCCAGCCTGCCAGACCCTCGCAGGCGCCCGGCTGGCTTACTTGGAAAACACCGGGAGAGACCAACTGGCCGAACAGACAGAAAACGAGCCGAACCACCAGGCAAAACCACCACCACAACGGCCGCCCAGCGCTCCACTTCGCCGGCTGAGCCGTAAGCCTTGCAGCCGCTCACTAGCGCTGCTCCGTGCACGAGTCACCACTACCTCCTATAGTACGGGAGATCACGTCCCCGCCCCCGGCCGGCTCCAAGAGTGCCGTCCCTGCCCACCGGGGAGACCCGCCAATGACACCGACTTTTACGATGACGTAACTGGAGGCAGCGAAAAACAGCGACCCCTTGGCCAGCTCCGAGAAAGTGGCGGGGCTATCAGGTCTACCTCCCCGCCCCCGAAATGCGGCTAAGTCCCGCCGGAGCCGGGTAGACCTGGCGGCTCTTTTCACCGGCCGCTGCGGCAGCGACACCCCGCGTCCTCCGGGCGCCGCCGGCGGCCGCGCCGGCCTCCGGAGCCGGGTAGACCTGGCGGCCGCCCGCGGAGCCGGGTAGACCTGGCGGCTCTTTTCACCGGCCGCTGCGGCAGCGACACCCCGCGTCCTCCGGGCGCCGCCGGCGGCCGCGCCGGCCTCCGGAGCCGGGTAGACCTGGCGGCCGCCCGCGGAGCCGGGTAGACCTGGCGGCTCTTTTCACCGGCCGCTGCGGCAGCGACACCCCGCGTCCTCCGGGCGCCGCCGGCGGCCGCGCCGGCCTCCGGAGCCGGGTAGACCTGGCGGCCGCCCGCGGAGCCGGGTAGACCTGGCGGCCCTTTTCACCGGCCGCTGCGGCAGCGACACCCCGCGTCCTCCGGGCGCCGCCGGCGGCCGCGCCGGCCTCCGGAGCCGGGTAGACCTGGCGGCCGCCCGCGGAGCCGGGTAGACCTGGCGGCCCTTTTCACCGGCCGCTGCGGCAGCGACACCCCGCGTCCTCCGGGCGCCGCCGGCGGCCGCGCCGGCCTCCGGAGCCGGGTAGACCTGGCGGCCGCCCGCGGAGCCGGGTAGACCTGGCGGCCCTTTTCACCGGCCGCTGCGGCAGCGACACCCCGCGTCCTCCGGGCGCCGCCGGCGGCCGCGCCGGCCTCCGGAGCCGGGTAGACCTGGCGGCCGCCCGCGGAGCCGGGTAGACCTGGCAGCCGTTCGGTGCCCCTTGGGCGGGGGGGGGCGGGGGGGGCAGGTGCGCCTGTTTTTGGTTCGTTTTTTTCGTTTTTTTTTTTTTTTTTCTTTCTTTTGAGATTTTAGCAAATCTGATTAAAAGGGCCACCCTCTCCCGGTTCTCCCGGACGGCATTTCTTTCCCCCTCCCCTTCCCGAGTTTGAACCACTTCTACACCAAGGGAGCACGTTTAAACGTACTGTCTGATGCAAGAGTTATTTCACCTTTATTGATTCCGGCGGGAAATATTAATACAATATTAACGACAACCAGTTTTCAAAATAATTTTTGTTTCCTGACACACACACACCCCCCCCCCCACCCTCGTCGTTCTCATGCACGTGCACGCACCTATTCCGAGCCGGTGGCTGCCAGGCACTTGCCAGCTTCACCACACCAGCCAGCCCCTCTGCTCCGCTGCTGCCCCCCCCCCCCCCCAACCATATTCTGTCGGCGGGGTCCGGGCAGAGGTGGCAGCCCCCGGCACAAACTGCCCGGCTCCCCGGCGCGAGTTCGCTGTTCACTGGGTGCCTTCAGGACTGGTAGCCCCTTGCCAGGTTCAGGTTCGGGTCCCGGCGCTGCTGGGTGCTCGCCGACTTTTGGTTTTGGTTTTTGCGGTCTTGGGCTTTTTTTGGGGGGTTGTTTTTAATTTTTCTCCCCCCCCCCCCCGCCTGTTTTTTTTTGGTGTTTTTTTGACGTTTTCCTTTTTTTAATAAAATAAATACTTTAAAATACATATCTGCGATCCTGCAGGCACTGCCACCCCCCCCCCCCCCCGGTGACACACGCGCGCTCAGAGGCGCGCGCACACACACACACACACACACACAGAACGCGACGCAGGCACACACAGCTACACGCACCCCTGCACCGGTGTGCTCCCCCTCCCTCCCCGCGCTGCAGTCCCGGACCTGCAGGCCAGTAGGTGCAGCCCCCCCCCCCCCCCCTCCCCCGGCCCCACCCGATCACAGACTTTCCGGCGCCCTGGAGACGGGGGGTTGGGGGGCGGGTGGCTGGGTGGGGTGGTCTGCAGCCCGGCAACGGGGCCCCCGGAAACTGTGGTGTTTCCCGCCACGGCAACGGTCTGCTGCTCAGTCGCGGCGGCAGCAGCGGCGGGGAAAGGAGGCTAGAAAAGAGGGGGGGCGAGAGCGGCTGGCGAGCAGGCGGGGAGCCTGGCGCAGAGGTAGGCTGGCGAGGGGGGACGGTGTGTCTTTTCGGAGAAGGCTTCTGTTTGGATCGGTTGGAGTTTTATTTTTTTTACTTCTCTCCCCCGTCCCCGTCCCCGTCCCCGTCCCCGTCCCCGTCCCCCCCCCCCCGGTCGTTTAGTTTTCCCCCCGCGGCGGGGGCGGGCAGGAGTGGAGCAGGGCGAGAGCGGCTGGCGAGCAGGCGGGGAGCCTGGCGCAGAGGCAGGCTGGCGAGGGGGGACGGTGTGTCTTTTCGGAGAAGGCTTCTGTTTGGATCGGTTGGAGTTTTATTTTTTTTACTTCTCTCCCCCGTCCCCGTCCCCGTCCCCGTCCCCCCCCCCCCGGTCGTTTAGTTTTCCCCCCGCGGCGGGGGCGGGCAGGAATGGAGCAGGGCGAGAGCGGCTGGCGAGCAGGCGGGGAGCCTGGCGCAGAGGCAGGCTGGCGAGGGGGGACGGTGTGTCTTTTCGGAGAAGGCTTCTGTTTGGATCGGTTGGAGTTTTATTTTTTTTACTTCTCTCCCCCGTCCCCGTCCCCGTCCCCGTCCCCGCCCCCCCCCGGTCGTTTAGTTTTCCCCCCGCGGCGGGGGCGGGCAGGAGTGGAGCAGGGCGAGCAGGCGGGGAGCCTGGCGCAGAGGCAGGCTGGCGAGGGGGGACGGTGTGTCTTTTCGGAGAAGGCTTCTGTTTGGATCGGTTGGAGTTTTATTTTTTTTACTTCTCTCCCCCGTCCCCGTCCCCGTCCCCGTCCCCGTCCCGTCCCCCCCGGTCGTTTAGTTTTCCCCCCGCGGCGAGGGCGGGCAGGAGTGCAGCAGGGCGAGAGCGGCTGGCGAGCAGGCGGGGAGCCTGGCGCAGAGGCAGGCTGGCGAGGGGGGACGGTGTGTCTTTTCGGAGAAGGCTTCTGTTTGGATCGGTTGGAGTTTTATTTTTTTTACTTCTCTCCCCCGTCCCCGTCCCCGTCCCCGTCCCCGTCCCACCCCCCCGGTCCTTTAGTTTTCCCCCCGCGGCGGCGGCGGGCGGGAGTGGAGCAGGGCGAGTGCGTGGCTGGCTGAGAAAGAAAGGCGGGAGCGGGGCCACGGGTGCGGCAGGATAGGGACTCGGCAGCTGGGGTTTAGAGACGGCAGGGCACCGGGGGGGCTCCCCTCTCCCGCCCGGGCACGGAGCCGGCAGGGACGCCGCAGGGTCCTAAAGTCTCCCGCCTTCCACCACCGGGGGCGGCAAGCCTGGTGGCGGAAGGGGGGAGCAGGGGCAGCCAGGCTCGGCGCGAACTGCGTGGCGGGAGGGCGGGGGGGCGGTGTGTGTGTGCGTGCAGCGGCGGGCCCGGGGTGACGGGGGTGGGGGGTGTCGGCCCGGGGCCCTGTTTCGGGCGGGGGGGGGGGGGGGGCTGCGCGCGTGTGCGTTTTGAGCGCACGACTGTGAGCGGGGCAGCGGGTGGAGGGTTTGGGCTGGGGGGGGCCGGTTGCGGGGGGGGGGGGTGCGCACGTGTGTAGCCCCGTGCGAGTGGGTGCGGTGGCGGGCGGGAGGTGTTTGGGGCGGGGACTCGAATGGGGGGGGGGCAGTGCGTGCGTGCGCGTGCGTGTGTCTAAGGGCGGGTGAGCGGCTGCAGCAGCAGGCGGTGGGCGTTCGGGCCGGGGGCCTGTTTTGGCGGGGTGCGGGCGCGCACGCAGGTGGAAATGAGAAAGATTTGTAACGGTGTCGCTAACGCCACTTTCTCTGTTACAGCCCGGGTGGTCGGCCGCTTCGACGTCCGGCCTGCGCCCGTGCCTGCCTACGGGCGATGCGCTCGGCTCCCGGTCGGACCCGTCCCTGGCAAAGCAGCAGCCGCGTGCCTCGGCCTGGGCAGAGACCTGGGGCTCCAGGGCCCCAGCCAGGGCTGCCGGAGAGGCGCGCCGCGCTTCCGACAGAGGGGCATCAGCGGCTCCGTCGCCGGCGGGATGCGTTCGAGCGGTGAGGAAGGTCCCAGCGGCCTTAGGCGGTGGCGGGGGGCGCGCTCCTTCGGCGACGGGGAGCGGGGGGGAAACGGCCCCGGGGCGGGCCGGTCAGCCGGCACGGCGGCCACGCGAGCTCGTCGTCTCCGAGGATGCTCGGCTAAGTCGGCCTCGGCCACAGGGACCGCTTGTCAGGCAGCCGACTGGCTTTCTTCAGAGGCCTGCGAGACCGCCGTCCCTCGGAGGCCAATGAACAGTTAATGCGCGATAACGCAGGGGCCGGAGAACGCTAACGTTAACCAAGAGCGTCGCAAGGTCCTAAAGGAGTGCCGCAATCAAACTTTAGGAGTCGGTAATTTATAATACTGGTGACTACTAATCGAGTCATATTCAATCCGTGACGATCCGCTGGTAGGTACGTACGTACGTACGTACGTATTCCTTCTCCGGCTATTAACGAAGGGATGCACACCTAGCGTGCGTGAACGAATGAGTTTTGTTATTTAAGGAACTGCCAGAAAGCGTATTACCGCGTAGCGCTAAATCAGTCGGTAGGTGACGCTCCATAAACGATACAATCCAGCATCGCTCGTCAACTGTTAATAACTTCAATCGATGACGATTCATAGCGTATCGATTCTTCTGTATTCGTTTAGGAGCGGATCCCACGCCAACGGTGCCACGCGGTACCCGGACGGCCACCGACTCGTACAGAGACGAGAGAGCAGCGTCGGCGCCTCTTCCCGAAGAAGTCGTTACCGATAAAGTACTCCGACTGCGGGTAACGCTTTGCTCTCACGTTTTTGACGCGTGCCTGCCTGCCTGCCTGCCTGCGTGCGCGGTAAAAGACAAGCTGTCAGACACAATAAATTTTAAGAAAGTGGAATCGCGGAGCGGTCTTAATACACTAATCAGGACCGGCCCGTAGTGCGGCCAGGGAGTGCAGGCCGACCCTGCAGCGTGGCCAGGTTTACCCGGAGACACAGGTAAGGAGGCCAGGACTACCCCGGAGCATCAGGTAGGGATACCGGGCTGACCCCCAGAAAGTCAGGTAGGGTGGCCGGGCCTACCCCGGAGCGCCTGTAGGGACCGCAGGTGTACCCCGGAGCACCGGTAGGGGTACCGGCACTACCCCGGAGGATGAGGTAGGGGCGCCAGGCCTACCCCGGAGCGTCGGGTAGGGACACCGGGCTGACCCCAGAGGGTCAGGTAGGGTGGCCGGGCCTACCCCGGAGCGCCTGTAGGGACCGCAGGTGTACCCCGGAGCACCGGCAGGGGTACCGGCACTACCCCGGAGGATGAGGTAGGGGCGCCAGGCCTACCCCGGAGCGTCGGGTAGGGACACCGGGCTGACCCCAGAGGGTCAGGTAGGGTGGCCGGGCCTACCCCGGAGCGCCTGTAGGGACCGCAGGTGTACCCCGGAGCACCGGCAGGGGTACCGGCACTACCCCGGAGGATGAGGTAGGGGCGCCAGGCCTACCCCGGAGCGTCGGGTAGGGATACCGGGCTGACCCCGGAGGGTCAGGTAGGGTGGCCGGGCCTACCCCGGAGCGCCTGTAGGGACCGCAGGTGTACCCCGGAGCACCGGCAGGGGTACCGGCACTACCCCGGAGGATGAGGTAGGGGCGCCAGGCCTACCCCGGAGCGTCGGGTAGGGATACCGGGCTGACCCCGGAGGGTCAGGTAGGGTGGCCGGGCCTATCCCGGAGCGCCTGTAGGGACCGCAGGTGTACCCCGGAGCACCGGCAGGGGTACCGGCACTACCCCGGAGGATGAGGTAGGGGCGCCAGGCCTACCCCGGAGCGTCGGGTAGGGATACCGGGCTGACCCCGGAGGGTCAGGTAGGGTGGCCGGGCCTACCCCGGAGCGCCTGTAGGGACCGCAGGTGTACCCCGGAGCACCGGCAGGGGTACCGGCACTACCCCGGAGGATGAGGTAGGGGCGCCAGGCCTACCCCGGAGCGTCGGGTAGGGACACCGGGCTGACCCCGGAGGGTCAGGTAGGGTGGCCGGGCCTACCCCGGAGCGCCTGTAGGGACCGCAGGTGTACCCCGGAGCACCGGCAGGGGTACCGGCACTACCCCGGAGGATGAGGTAGGGGCGCCAGGCCTACCCCGGAGCGTCGGGTAGGGATACCGGGCTGACCCCGGAGGGTCAGGTAGGGTGGCCGGGCCTACCCCGGAGCGCCTGTAGGGACCGCAGGTGTACCCCGGAGCACCGGCAGGGGTACCGGCACTACCCCGGAGGATGAGGTAGGGGCGCCAGGCCTACCCCGGAGCGTCGGGTAGGGACACCGGGCTGACCCCGGAGGGTCAGGTAGGGTGGCCGGGCCTACCCCGGAGCGCCTGTAGGGACCGCAGGGGTATCCCGGAGCACCGGTAGGGGTACCGGCACTACCCCGGAGGATGAGGTAGGGGCGCCAGGCCTACCCCGGAGCGTCGGGTAGGGACACCGGGCTGACCCCGGAGGGTCAGGTAGGGTGGCCGGGCCTACCCCGGAGCGCCTGTAGGGACCGCAGGTGTACCCCGGAGCACCGGCAGGGGTACCGGCACTACCCCGGAGGATGAGGTAGGGGCGCCAGGCCTACCCCGGAGCGTCGGGTAGGGACACCGGGCTGACCCCAGAGGGTCAGGTAGGGTGGCCGGGCCTACCCCGGAGCGCCTGTAGGGACCGCAGGTGTACCCCGGAGCACCGGCAGGGGTACCGGCACTACCCCGGAGGATGAGGTAGGGGCGCCAGGCCTACCCCGGAGCGTCGGGTAGGGATACCGGGCTGACCCCGGAGGGTCAGGTAGGGTGGCCGGGCCTACCCCGGAGCGCCTGTAGGGACCGCAGGTGTACCCCGGAGCACCGGCAGGGGTACCGGCACTACCCCGGAGGATGAGGTAGGGGCGCCAGGCCTACCCCGGAGCGTCGGGTAGGGACACCGGGCTGACCCCAGAGGGTCAGGTAGGGTGGCCGGGCCTACCCCGGAGCGCCTGTAGGGACCGCAGGGGTATCCCGGAGCACCGGCAGGGGTACCGGCACTACCCCGGAGGATGAGGTAGGGGCGCCAGGCCTACCCCGGAGCGTCGGGTAGGGACACCGGGCTGACCCCGGAGGGTCAGGTAGGGTGGCCGGGCCTACCCCGGAGCGCCTGTAGGGACCGCAGGTGTACCCCGGAGCACCGGCAGGGGTACCGGCACTACCCCGGAGGATGAGGTAGGGGCGCCAGGCCTACCCCGGAGCGTCGGGTAGGGATACCGGGCTGACCCCGGAGGGTCAGGTAGGGTGGCCGGGCCTACCCCGGAGCGCCTGTAGGGACCGCAGGTGTACCCCGGAGCACCGGCAGGGGTACCGGCACTACCCCGGAGCATGAGGTAGGGGCGCCAGGCGTACCCCGGAGCGTCGGGTAGGGACACCGGGCTGACCCCAGAGGGTCAGGTAGGGTGGCCGGGCCTACCCCGGAGCGCCTGTAGGGACCGCAGGTGTATCCCGGAGCACCGGTAGGGGTACGGGTACTACCCCGGAGGATGAGGTAGGGGCGCCAGGCCTACCCCGGAGCGTCGGGTAGGGATACCGGGCTGACCCCGGAGGGTCAGGTAGGGTGGCCGGGCCTACCCCGGAGCGCCTGTAGGGACCGCAGGTGTACCCCGGAGCACCGGCAGGGGTACCGGCACTACCCCGGAGGATGAGGTAGGGGCGCCAGGCCTACCCCGGAGCGTCGGGTAGGGACACCGGGCTGACCCCGGAGGGTCAGGTAGGGTGGCCGGGCCTACCCCGGAGCGCCTGTAGGGACAGCAGGTGTACCCCGGAGCACCGGTAGGGGTACCGGTACTACCCCGGAGCATGAGGTAGGGGCGCCAGGCGTACCCCGGAGCGTCGGGTAGGGACACCGGGCTGACCCCAGAGGGTCAGGTAGGGTGGCCGGGCCTACCCCGGAGCGCCTGTAGGGACAGCAGGTGTACCCCGGAGCACCGGTAGGGGTACGGGTACTACCCCGGAGGATGAGGTAGGGGCGCCAGGCCTACCCCGGAGCGTCGGGTAGGGACACCGGGCTGACCCCAGAGGGTCAGGTAGGGTGGCCGGGCCTACCCTGGAGGGTCAGGATGGGGGGCCGGGATCCATCGCCGCGTGCCCGTAGGGACAGCAGGTAGAACTCCGGCGCATCACAAAGGGTTCCGCCACGGGCCCAGAGTACTGGTGGGGGAACGGGTTCTATCCCGGAACGTCGCCTGGGGACACCGGGCGTAAGGCGGAGGGTCGGGTAGGAAGGCTGGGTCTAAACTCGCGCGCCCGTAGGGACAGCAGTTTTTCCCCCGGCGTACCGGGCGGGGGTACCGGTACTGCCCCGGAGTACTGACGGGGGTACACGGGTACTACCCCGGGGTACCGGGCGGCGGTATACGGGTACTACCCCGGAGTACAGGACGGGGGTATACGGGTACTACGAAGGAGCACAGGTGGGGGTTACGGGTAGTACCCCGGAGTACCGGGCGGGGGCATACGGGTACTGCCCCAGAGTACCGGGCGGGGGTATGCGGGTACTGCCCCGGAGTACCGGGTGGAGGTATATGGGTACTTCCCCGGAGTACCGGGCGGGGGTATGCGGGTACTGCCCCGGAGTACCGGGCGGGGGTATACGGGTACTACCAAGGAAGGAGTACAGGTGGGGGTTACGGGTAGCACCCCGGAGTACCGGGCGGGGGTACCGGTACTGCCCCGGAGTACCGGGCGGGGGTATGCGGGTACTGCCCCGGAGTACCGGGCGGGGGTATACGGGTACTACCAAGGAGTACAGGTGGGGGTTACGGGTAGCACCCCGGAGTACTGGGCGGGGGTACCGGTACTGCCCCGGAGTACCGGGCGGGGGTATGCGGGTACTGCCCCGGAGTACCGGGCGGGGGTATACGGGTACTACCAAGGAAGGAGTACAGGTGGGGGTTACGGGTAGTACCCCGGAGTACCGGGC
>NW_027439511.1:40000-52762 GCF_964188355.1 Buteo buteo
CCCTATTACGGGGAGCACAGAAGAGCCGGCCCGCCGAGGGCCCTCTCCGACGCGACCCGAAAGGCCTCATCGATCAGTAAGGGAAGGGAAAGGAGGAAGGAGCGGAGGCCCCACGGCCACGAGTCCTGGGACAGCGACGGCCACTCGCACCCATCGCCAACCGGGGGCGGACGGCAGGTGCGGGGGCTCTGCGTGCGAGTGAGAGGGCAACGTCTGCGGAGAGGTGCAACGCCGGCCTGAACACCGGCAGAGCCGGCCCGCCGGGAAGCCCCTCCGACGCGCCCTAAACGCCTCATCGATCAGTAAGGGAAGGGAACGGAGGAAGGAGCGGAGGCCCCACGGCCACGAGTCCTGGGACAGCGACGGCCACTCGCACCCATCGCCAACCGGGGGCGGACGGCAGGTGCGGGGGCTCTGCGTGCGAGTGAGAGGGCAACGTCTGCGGAGAGGTGCAACGCCGGCCTGAACACCGGCAGAGCCGGCCCGCCGGGAAGCCCCTCCGACGCGCCCTAAACGCCTCATCGATCAGTAAGGGAAGGGAACGGAGGAAGGAGCGGAGGCCCCACGGCCACGAGTCCTGGGACAGCGACGGCCACTCGCACCCGTCGCCAACCGGGGGCGGACGGCAGGTGCGGGGGCTCTGCGTGCGAGTGAGGGCAACGCCTGCGAGAGGTGCTCCAACGGCCTGAACACCGGCAGAGCCGGCCCGCCGTGGAGGCTCTCCGACGCACCCGAGGACGCCTCAGCGGGCGCTGCCTGTGGGTCTGGATCAGTCAAATCGTGGAGCGGGAGGTGCCACGGGCCACCCGGCTCCAGACAACGATTCCCTTGAGGAAGGTAACGGGACCGGGGGATGGCCACAGCAGGCTCAACTCCCCCAGCTCCTCCAGCGTTCGAGTGCCGGCAACCGCCACCGGCTGCCGGTCTTTGCCCGCCCCACAGGCAACCGCTTGCCGTCGGGGAAAAAAAAGGCACCTGGACCCATGCCGCGCACGGGTGTTCGGGGCCTGGGGGAATGCCACAGAAGCGAGACAACCCCAGCCGCCTGCGTTCGACTTGCCAGCCACCAGGTACAGCCGCACTTTTCTTCCCGCTTCGCGGGCTCCAGCTTAAGGCCGGAGAAAACGCGATGAGGTGCCGCCACCTCTAACCCGGTACAGCGCTGCAGACCTTTCCACCGAGCCCTCCTGCAACCAGGCAAGCCGGGGCAGGCCGGACACCACAGGCCGCCCACGCGTGGCTCATGCCGGCAGAAACAGGACGAGGCGCTGCGGCCTCTCACCTGTGCCATCATCGGGCCCTCGGGGGCTGGGGGGAAGCTGCGGCACGCACGAGAACCCCCAGCCGTCTGCATCCGGCTGCCAGCCACCGGGACCGGCTGCCGCTTGCACTCTGCCCAATTCGTGCATGGGCTCCAGCTTAAGGCCGGAGAAAACGCGATGAGGTGCCGCCACCTCTAACCCGGTACAGCGCTGCAGACCTTTCCACCGAGCCCTCCTGCAACCAGGCAAGCCGGGGCAGGCCGGACACCACAGGCCGCCCACGCGTGGCTCATGCCGGCAGAAACAGGACGAGGCGCTGCGGCCTCTCACCTGTGCCATCATCGGGCCCTCGGGGGCTGGGGGGAAGCTGCGGCACGCACGAGAACCCCCAGCCGTCTGCATCCGGCTGCCAGCCACCGGGACCGGCTGCCGCTTGCACTCTGCCCAATTCGTGCATGGGCTCCAGCTTAAGGCCGGAGAAAACGCGATGAGGTGCCGCCACCTCTAAACCCGGTAGAGCGCTGCAGACCTTTCCACCGAGCCCTCCTGCAACCAGGCAAGCCGGGGCAGGCCGGACACCACAGGCCGCCCACGCGTGGCTCATGCCGGCAAAAACAGGACGAGGCGCTGCGGCCTCTCACCTGTGCCATCATCGGGCCCTCGGGGGCTGGGGGGAAGCTGCGGCACGCACGAGAACCCCCAGCCGTCTGCATCCGGCTGCCAGCCACCGGGACCGGCTGCCGCTCTGCCCGCTCCAGCTTAAGGCCAGAGTCAAAGGACGAGGTGCCGCCACCTCGCCCGCCCATCACCAGGCCCTCAGGAGGCGGCGGCAGCCGCGGCGGGCTGGATGCTCACGGGCAGCTGCCCTCGCATATACCAGCGCTCCACCTTTGCCATCATCGGGCCCTCCGGGGCCGGGGGAAAGCCGAGGCAGGCTCGGCTCCACCCGGTCTTCCAGCGTTCGAGTGCCGGTGGCCGCCGCCGGCCACCGGGCTATGCCCTGCGGAATCCACCTTTGCACCTCTCGCACCACTCGGGTCAACAGCCACCGCCAGCCTGCCAGACCCTCGCAGGCGCCCGGCTGGCTTACTTGGAAAACACCGGGAGAGACCAACTGGCCGAACAGACAGAAAACGAGCCGAACCACCAGGCAAAACCACCACCACAACGGCCGCCCAGCGCTCCACTTCGCCGGCTGAGCCGTAAGCCTTGCAGCCGCTCACTAGCGCTGCTCCGTGCACGAGTCACCACTACCTCCTATAGTACGGGAGATCACGTCCCCGCCCCCGGCCGGCTCCAAGAGTGCCGTCCCTGCCCACCGGGGAGACCCGCCAATGACACCGACTTTTACGATGACGTAACTGGAGGCAGCGAAAAACAGCGACCCCTTGGCCAGCTCCGAGAAAGTGGCGGGGCTATCAGGTCTACCTCCCCGCCCCCGAAATGCGGCTAAGTCCCGCCGGAGCCGGGTAGACCTGGCGGCTCTTTTCACCGGCCGCTGCGGCAGCGACACCCCGCGTCCTCCGGGCGCCGCCGGCGGCCGCGCCGGCCTCCGGAGCCGGGTAGACCTGGCGGCCGCCCGCGGAGCCGGGTAGACCTGGCGGCTCTTTTCACCGGCCGCTGCGGCAGCGACACCCCGCGTCCTCCGGGCGCCGCCGGCGGCCGCGCCGGCCTCCGGAGCCGGGTAGACCTGGCGGCCGCCCGCGGAGCCGGGTAGACCTGGCGGCTCTTTTCACCGGCCGCTGCGGCAGCGACACCCCGCGTCCTCCGGGCGCCGCCGGCGGCCGCGCCGGCCTCCGGAGCCGGGTAGACCTGGCGGCCGCCCGCGGAGCCGGGTAGACCTGGCGGCCCTTTTCACCGGCCGCTGCGGCAGCGACACCCCGCGTCCTCCGGGCGCCGCCGGCGGCCGCGCCGGCCTCCGGAGCCGGGTAGACCTGGCGGCCGCCCGCGGAGCCGGGTAGACCTGGCGGCCCTTTTCACCGGCCGCTGCGGCAGCGACACCCCGCGTCCTCCGGGCGCCGCCGGCGGCCGCGCCGGCCTCCGGAGCCGGGTAGACCTGGCGGCCGCCCGCGGAGCCGGGTAGACCTGGCGGCCCTTTTCACCGGCCGCTGCGGCAGCGACACCCCGCGTCCTCCGGGCGCCGCCGGCGGCCGCGCCGGCCTCCGGAGCCGGGTAGACCTGGCGGCCGCCCGCGGAGCCGGGTAGACCTGGCAGCCGTTCGGTGCCCCTTGGGCGGGGGGGGGCGGGGGGGGCAGGTGCGCCTGTTTTTGGTTCGTTTTTTTCGTTTTTTTTTTTTTTTTTCTTTCTTTTGAGATTTTAGCAAATCTGATTAAAAGGGCCACCCTCTCCCGGTTCTCCCGGACGGCATTTCTTTCCCCCTCCCCTTCCCGAGTTTGAACCACTTCTACACCAAGGGAGCACGTTTAAACGTACTGTCTGATGCAAGAGTTATTTCACCTTTATTGATTCCGGCGGGAAATATTAATACAATATTAACGACAACCAGTTTTCAAAATAATTTTTGTTTCCTGACACACACACACCCCCCCCCCCACCCTCGTCGTTCTCATGCACGTGCACGCACCTATTCCGAGCCGGTGGCTGCCAGGCACTTGCCAGCTTCACCACACCAGCCAGCCCCTCTGCTCCGCTGCTGCCCCCCCCCCCCCCCAACCATATTCTGTCGGCGGGGTCCGGGCAGAGGTGGCAGCCCCCGGCACAAACTGCCCGGCTCCCCGGCGCGAGTTCGCTGTTCACTGGGTGCCTTCAGGACTGGTAGCCCCTTGCCAGGTTCAGGTTCGGGTCCCGGCGCTGCTGGGTGCTCGCCGACTTTTGGTTTTGGTTTTTGCGGTCTTGGGCTTTTTTTGGGGGGTTGTTTTTAATTTTTCTCCCCCCCCCCCCCCGCCTGTTTTTTTTTGGTGTTTTTTTGACGTTTTCCTTTTTTTAATAAAATAAATACTTTAAAATACATATCTGCGATCCTGCAGGCACTGCCACCCCCCCCCCCCCCCGGTGACACACGCGCGCTCAGAGGCGCGCGCACACACACACACACACACACACAGAACGCGACGCAGGCACACACAGCTACACGCACCCCTGCACCGGTGTGCTCCCCCTCCCTCCCCGCGCTGCAGTCCCGGACCTGCAGGCCAGTAGGTGCAGCCCCCCCCCCCCCCCCTCCCCCGGCCCCACCCGATCACAGACTTTCCGGCGCCCTGGAGACGGGGGGTTGGGGGGCGGGTGGCTGGGTGGGGTGGTCTGCAGCCCGGCAACGGGGCCCCCGGAAACTGTGGTGTTTCCCGCCACGGCAACGGTCTGCTGCTCAGTCGCGGCGGCAGCAGCGGCGGGGAAAGGAGGCTAGAAAAGAGGGGGGGCGAGAGCGGCTGGCGAGCAGGCGGGGAGCCTGGCGCAGAGGTAGGCTGGCGAGGGGGGACGGTGTGTCTTTTCGGAGAAGGCTTCTGTTTGGATCGGTTGGAGTTTTATTTTTTTTACTTCTCTCCCCCGTCCCCGTCCCCGTCCCCGTCCCCGTCCCCGTCCCCCCCCCCCCGGTCGTTTAGTTTTCCCCCCGCGGCGGGGGCGGGCAGGAGTGGAGCAGGGCGAGAGCGGCTGGCGAGCAGGCGGGGAGCCTGGCGCAGAGGCAGGCTGGCGAGGGGGGACGGTGTGTCTTTTCGGAGAAGGCTTCTGTTTGGATCGGTTGGAGTTTTATTTTTTTTACTTCTCTCCCCCGTCCCCGTCCCCGTCCCCGTCCCCCCCCCCCCGGTCGTTTAGTTTTCCCCCCGCGGCGGGGGCGGGCAGGAATGGAGCAGGGCGAGAGCGGCTGGCGAGCAGGCGGGGAGCCTGGCGCAGAGGCAGGCTGGCGAGGGGGGACGGTGTGTCTTTTCGGAGAAGGCTTCTGTTTGGATCGGTTGGAGTTTTATTTTTTTTACTTCTCTCCCCCGTCCCCGTCCCCGTCCCCGTCCCCCCCCCCCCCCGGTCGTTTAGTTTTCCCCCCGCGGCGGGGGCGGGCAGGAGTGGAGCAGGGCGAGCAGGCGGGGAGCCTGGCGCAGAGGCAGGCTGGCGAGGGGGGACGGTGTGTCTTTTCGGAGAAGGCTTCTGTTTGGATCGGTTGGAGTTTTATTTTTTTTACTTCTCTCCCCCGTCCCCGTCCCCGTCCCCGTCCCCGTCCCGTCCCCCCCGGTCGTTTAGTTTTCCCCCCGCGGCGAGGGCGGGCAGGAGTGCAGCAGGGCGAGAGCGGCTGGCGAGCAGGCGGGGAGCCTGGCGCAGAGGCAGGCTGGCGAGGGGGGACGGTGTGTCTTTTCGGAGAAGGCTTCTGTTTGGATCGGTTGGAGTTTTATTTTTTTTACTTCTCTCCCCCGTCCCCGTCCCCGTCCCCGTCCCCGTCCCACCCCCCCGGTCCTTTAGTTTTCCCCCCGCGGCGGCGGCGGGCGGGAGTGGAGCAGGGCGAGTGCGTGGCTGGCTGAGAAAGAAAGGCGGGAGCGGGGCCACGGGTGCGGCAGGATAGGGACTCGGCAGCTGGGGTTTAGAGACGGCAGGGCACCGGGGGGGCTCCCCTCTCCCGCCCGGGCACGGAGCCGGCAGGGACGCCGCAGGGTCCTAAAGTCTCCCGCCTTCCACCACCGGGGGCGGCAAGCCTGGTGGCGGAAGGGGGGAGCAGGGGCAGCCAGGCTCGGCGCGAACTGCGTGGCGGGAGGGCGGGGGGGCGGTGTGTGTGTGCGTGCAGCGGCGGGCCCGGGGTGACGGGGGTGGGGGGTGTCGGCCCGGGGCCCTGTTTCGGGCGGGGGGGGGGGGGGGGCTGCGCGCGTGTGCGTTTTGAGCGCACGACTGTGAGCGGGGCAGCGGGTGGAGGGTTTGGGCTGGGGGGGGCCGGTTGCGGGGGGGGGGGGTGCGCACGTGTGTAGCCCCGTGCGAGTGGGTGCGGTGGCGGGCGGGAGGTGTTTGGGGCGGGGACTCGAATGGGGGGGGGGCAGTGCGTGCGTGCGCGTGCGTGTGTCTAAGGGCGGGTGAGCGGCTGCAGCAGCAGGCGGTGGGCGTTCGGGCCGGGGGCCTGTTTTGGCGGGGTGCGGGCGCGCACGCAGGTGGAAATGAGAAAGATTTGTAACGGTGTCGCTAACGCCGCTTTCTCTGTTACAGCCCGGGTGGTCGGCCGCTTCGACGTCCGGCCTGCGCCCGTGCCTGCCTACGGGCGATGCGCTCGGCTCCCGGTCGGACCCGTCCCTGGCAAAGCAGCAGCCGCGTGCCTCGGCCTGGGCAGAGACCTGGGGCTCCAGGGCCCCAGCCAGGGCTGCCGGAGAGGCGCGCCGCGCTTCCGACAGAGGGGCATCAGCGGCTCCGTCGCCGGCGGGATGCGTTCGAGCGGTGAGGAAGGTCCCAGCGGCCTTAGGCGGTGGCGGGGGGCGCGCTCCTTCGGCGACGGGGAGCGGGGGGGAAACGGCCCCGGGGCGGGCCGGTCAGCCGGCACGGCGGCCACGCGAGCTCGTCGTCTCCGAGGATGCTCGGCTAAGTCGGCCTCGGCCACAGGGACCGCTTGTCAGGCAGCCGACTGGCTTTCTTCAGAGGCCTGCGAGACCGCCGTCCCTCGGAGGCCAATGAACAGTTAATGCGCGATAACGCAGGGGCCGGAGAACGCTAACGTTAACCAAGAGCGTCGCAAGGTCCTAAAGGAGTGCCGCAATCAAACTTTAGGAGTCGGTAATTTATAATACTGGTGACTACTAATCGAGTCATATTCAATCCGTGACGATCCGCTGGTAGGTACGTACGTACGTACGTACGTATTCCTTCTCCGGCTATTAACGAAGGGATGCACACCTAGCGTGCGTGAACGAATGAGTTTTGTTATTTAAGGAACTGCCAGAAAGCGTATTACCGCGTAGCGCTAAATCAGTCGGTAGGTGACGCTCCATAAACGATACAATCCAGCATCGCTCGTCAACTGTTAATAACTTCAATCGATGACGATTCATAGCGTATCGATTCTTCTGTATTCGTTTAGGAGCGGATCCCACGCCAACGGTGCCACGCGGTACCCGGACGGCCACCGACTCGTACAGAGACGAGAGAGCAGCGTCGGCGCCTCTTCCCGAAGAAGTCGTTACCGATAAAGTACTCCGACTGCGGGTAACGCTTTGCTCTCACGTTTTTGACGCGTGCCTGCCTGCCTGCCTGCCTGCCTGCGTGCGCGGTAAAAGACAAGCTGTCAGACACAATAAATTTTAAGAAAGTGGAATCGCGGAGCGGTCTTAATACACTAATCAGGACCGGCCCGTAGTGCGGCCAGGGAGTGCAGGCCGACCCTGCAGCGTGGCCAGGTTTACCCGGAGACACAGGTAAGGAGGCCAGGACTACCCCGGAGCATCAGGTAGGGATACCGGGCTGACCCCCAGAAAGTCAGGTAGGGTGGCCGGGCCTACCCCGGAGCGCCTGTAGGGACCGCAGGTGTACCCCGGAGCACCGGTAGGGGTACCGGCACTACCCCGGAGGATGAGGTAGGGGCGCCAGGCCTACCCCGGAGCGTCGGGTAGGGACACCGGGCTGACCCCAGAGGGTCAGGTAGGGTGGCCGGGCCTACCCCGGAGCGCCTGTAGGGACCGCAGGTGTACCCCGGAGCACCGGCAGGGGTACCGGCACTACCCCGGAGGATGAGGTAGGGGCGCCAGGCCTACCCCGGAGCGTCGGGTAGGGACACCGGGCTGACCCCAGAGGGTCAGGTAGGGTGGCCGGGCCTACCCCGGAGCGCCTGTAGGGACCGCAGGTGTACCCCGGAGCACCGGCAGGGGTACCGGCACTACCCCGGAGGATGAGGTAGGGGCGCCAGGCCTACCCCGGAGCGTCGGGTAGGGATACCGGGCTGACCCCGGAGGGTCAGGTAGGGTGGCCGGGCCTACCCCGGAGCGCCTGTAGGGACCGCAGGTGTACCCCGGAGCACCGGCAGGGGTACCGGCACTACCCCGGAGGATGAGGTAGGGGCGCCAGGCCTACCCCGGAGCGTCGGGTAGGGATACCGGGCTGACCCCGGAGGGTCAGGTAGGGTGGCCGGGCCTATCCCGGAGCGCCTGTAGGGACCGCAGGTGTACCCCGGAGCACCGGCAGGGGTACCGGCACTACCCCGGAGGATGAGGTAGGGGCGCCAGGCCTACCCCGGAGCGTCGGGTAGGGATACCGGGCTGACCCCGGAGGGTCAGGTAGGGTGGCCGGGCCTACCCCGGAGCGCCTGTAGGGACCGCAGGTGTACCCCGGAGCACCGGCAGGGGTACCGGCACTACCCCGGAGGATGAGGTAGGGGCGCCAGGCCTACCCCGGAGCGTCGGGTAGGGACACCGGGCTGACCCCGGAGGGTCAGGTAGGGTGGCCGGGCCTACCCCGGAGCGCCTGTAGGGACCGCAGGTGTACCCCGGAGCACCGGCAGGGGTACCGGCACTACCCCGGAGGATGAGGTAGGGGCGCCAGGCCTACCCCGGAGCGTCGGGTAGGGATACCGGGCTGACCCCGGAGGGTCAGGTAGGGTGGCCGGGCCTACCCCGGAGCGCCTGTAGGGACCGCAGGTGTACCCCGGAGCACCGGCAGGGGTACCGGCACTACCCCGGAGGATGAGGTAGGGGCGCCAGGCCTACCCCGGAGCGTCGGGTAGGGACACCGGGCTGACCCCGGAGGGTCAGGTAGGGTGGCCGGGCCTACCCCGGAGCGCCTGTAGGGACCGCAGGGGTATCCCGGAGCACCGGTAGGGGTACCGGCACTACCCCGGAGGATGAGGTAGGGGCGCCAGGCCTACCCCGGAGCGTCGGGTAGGGACACCGGGCTGACCCCGGAGGGTCAGGTAGGGTGGCCGGGCCTACCCCGGAGCGCCTGTAGGGACCGCAGGTGTACCCCGGAGCACCGGCAGGGGTACCGGCACTACCCCGGAGGATGAGGTAGGGGCGCCAGGCCTACCCCGGAGCGTCGGGTAGGGACACCGGGCTGACCCCAGAGGGTCAGGTAGGGTGGCCGGGCCTACCCCGGAGCGCCTGTAGGGACCGCAGGTGTACCCCGGAGCACCGGCAGGGGTACCGGCACTACCCCGGAGGATGAGGTAGGGGCGCCAGGCCTACCCCGGAGCGTCGGGTAGGGATACCGGGCTGACCCCGGAGGGTCAGGTAGGGTGGCCGGGCCTACCCCGGAGCGCCTGTAGGGACCGCAGGTGTACCCCGGAGCACCGGCAGGGGTACCGGCACTACCCCGGAGGATGAGGTAGGGGCGCCAGGCCTACCCCGGAGCGTCGGGTAGGGACACCGGGCTGACCCCAGAGGGTCAGGTAGGGTGGCCGGGCCTACCCCGGAGCGCCTGTAGGGACCGCAGGGGTATCCCGGAGCACCGGCAGGGGTACCGGCACTACCCCGGAGGATGAGGTAGGGGCGCCAGGCCTACCCCGGAGCGTCGGGTAGGGACACCGGGCTGACCCCGGAGGGTCAGGTAGGGTGGCCGGGCCTACCCCGGAGCGCCTGTAGGGACCGCAGGTGTACCCCGGAGCACCGGCAGGGGTACCGGCACTACCCCGGAGGATGAGGTAGGGGCGCCAGGCCTACCCCGGAGCGTCGGGTAGGGATACCGGGCTGACCCCGGAGGGTCAGGTAGGGTGGCCGGGCCTACCCCGGAGCGCCTGTAGGGACCGCAGGTGTACCCCGGAGCACCGGCAGGGGTACCGGCACTACCCCGGAGCATGAGGTAGGGGCGCCAGGCGTACCCCGGAGCGTCGGGTAGGGACACCGGGCTGACCCCAGAGGGTCAGGTAGGGTGGCCGGGCCTACCCCGGAGCGCCTGTAGGGACCGCAGGTGTATCCCGGAGCACCGGTAGGGGTACGGGTACTACCCCGGAGGATGAGGTAGGGGCGCCAGGCCTACCCCGGAGCGTCGGGTAGGGATACCGGGCTGACCCCGGAGGGTCAGGTAGGGTGGCCGGGCCTACCCCGGAGCGCCTGTAGGGACCGCAGGTGTACCCCGGAGCACCGGCAGGGGTACCGGCACTACCCCGGAGGATGAGGTAGGGGCGCCAGGCCTACCCCGGAGCGTCGGGTAGGGACACCGGGCTGACCCCGGAGGGTCAGGTAGGGTGGCCGGGCCTACCCCGGAGCGCCTGTAGGGACAGCAGGTGTACCCCGGAGCACCGGTAGGGGTACCGGTACTACCCCGGAGCATGAGGTAGGGGCGCCAGGCGTACCCCGGAGCGTCGGGTAGGGACACCGGGCTGACCCCAGAGGGTCAGGTAGGGTGGCCGGGCCTACCCCGGAGCGCCTGTAGGGACAGCAGGTGTACCCCGGAGCACCGGTAGGGGTACGGGTACTACCCCGGAGGATGAGGTAGGGGCGCCAGGCCTACCCCGGAGCGTCGGGTAGGGACACCGGGCTGACCCCAGAGGGTCAGGTAGGGTGGCCGGGCCTACCCTGGAGGGTCAGGATGGGGGGCCGGGATCCATCGCCGCGTGCCCGTAGGGACAGCAGGTAGAACTCCGGCGCATCACAAAGGGTTCCGCCACGGGCCCAGAGTACTGGTGGGGGAACGGGTTCTATCCCGGAACGTCGCCTGGGGACACCGGGCGTAAGGCGGAGGGTCGGGTAGGAAGGCTGGGTCTAAACTCGCGCGCCCGTAGGGACAGCAGTTTTTCCCCCGGCGTACCGGGCGGGGGTACCGGTACTGCCCCGGAGTACTGACGGGGGTACACGGGTACTACCCCGGGGTACCGGGCGGCGGTATACGGGTACTACCCCGGAGTACAGGACGGGGGTATACGGGTACTACGAAGGAGCACAGGTGGGGGTTACGGGTAGTACCCCGGAGTACCGGGCGGGGGCATACGGGTACTGCCCCAGAGTACCGGGCGGGGGTATGCGGGTACTGCCCCGGAGTACCGGGTGGAGGTATATGGGTACTTCCCCGGAGTACCGGGCGGGGGTATGCGGGTACTGCCCCGGAGTACCGGGCGGGGGTATACGGGTACTACCAAGGAAGGAGTACAGGTGGGGGTTACGGGTAGCACCCCGGAGTACCGGGCGGGGGTACCGGTACTGCCCCGGAGTACCGGGCGGGGGTATGCGGGTACTGCCCCGGAGTACCGGGCGGGGGTATACGGGTACTACCAAGGAGTACAGGTGGGGGTTACGGGTAGCACCCCGGAGTACTGGGCGGGGGTACCGGTACTGCCCCGGAGTACCGGGCGGGGGTATGCGGGTACTGCCCCGGAGTACCGGGCGGGGGTATACGGGTACTACCAAGGAAGGAGTACAGGTGGGGGTTACGGGTAGTACCCCGGAGTACCGGGCGGGGGTACCGGTACTGCCCCGGAGTACTGACGGGGGTACACGGGTACTACCCCGGGGTACCGGGCGGGGGTATACGGGTACTGCCCCGGAGTACCGGGCAGGGGTATGCGGGTACTGCCCCGGAGTACCGGGCGGGGGTATACGGGTACTACGAAGGAGTACAGGTGGGTGTTACGGGTAGTACCCCGGAGTACCGGGCGGGGGTACTGGTACTGCCCCGGAGTACCGGGCGGGGGCATACGGGTACTGCCCCGGAGTACCGGGCGGGGGCATAGGGGTGCTGCCCCGGAGTACCGGGCGGGGGTATGCGGGTACTGCCCCGGAGTACCGGGTGGAGGTATATGGGTACTTCCCCGGAGTACCGGGCGGGGGTATGCGGGTACTGCCCTGGAGTACCGGGCGGGGGTATGCGGGTACTGCCCCGGAGTACCGGGCGGGGGTATATGGGTACTTCCCCGGAGTACCGGGCGGGGGTATGCGGGTACTGCCCCGGAGTACCGGGCGGGGGTATGCGGGTACTGCCCCGGAGTATCGGGCGGGGGTATACGGGTACTACCAAGGAGTACAGGTGGGGGTTACGGGTACTACCCCTGGCTGCCGGGTGGGGGTACTGGTACTACCCCGGAGTACCAATGAGGGTTACGGGTACTACCCCTGGCTGCCGGGTAGGGGTAATGGTACTACCCCGGAGTGTCGGCATGGGACGCCAAGCTAAGTCTGGAGCATCAGGTAGGGATGCCAGGACTGCTCTGGACGGTCAGGTAAGGCGGCCAGGTCTACCCCTTGGGCCGGCAAGGGGCGGCCAGGTCTACCCCTTGGGCCGGCAAGGGGCGGCCAGGTCTACCCCTTGGGCCGGCAAGGGGCGGCCAGGTCTACCCCTTGGGCCGGCAAGGGGCGGCCAGGTCTACCCCTTGGGCCGGCAAGGGGCGGCCAGGTCTACCCCTTGGGCCGGCAAGGGGCGGCCAGGTCTACCCCTTGGGCCGGCAAGGGGCGGCCAGGTCTACCCCTTGGGCCGGCAAGGGGCGGCCAGGTCTACCCCTTGGGCCGGCAAGGGGCGGCCAGGTCTACCCCTTGGGCCGGCAAGGGGCGGCCAGGTCTACCCCTTGGGCCGGCAAGGGGCGGCCAGGTCTACCCCTTGGGCCGGCAAGGGGAGGCCAGGTCTACCCCTTGGGCCGGCAAGGGGCGGCCAGGTCTACCCCTTGGGCCGG
>NW_027439512.1:0-51887 GCF_964188355.1 Buteo buteo
TTTCTGTTTTATGTCTACTTTTATCAAGATGTCACTCCCTTTTTTTAAATTTTCCTATCTGTCCTGTACCCCATCTCTTTTAAATTTTCTTTCCTCATCTATTTTTAGCCAGTTTGCTGTCTTTATTTTTTAATCCATTCTAGTATGTCCCGTACCCAGTTGCTTTTAAAATTTTCTTTCTATGTCTTTGTCTGTCACGTCTCAGTTTCTCAGGATGACAACTCAGGTTTGCCGATTCCCAGGTCAGGATTAAAGTGAAATGACACCAGGGATCCTTTAACTCACAAAATTCAACTTTATTTGCTCACGACAAAAATTGGCATCAAACTACATCAGTAAACTGTGTAACCTGTGCTAACCCTGCATCACCAAACATATACTACAGGCCTTGCTTATTTTTGGATCAGCTCAGGGAAGACAGTAAGGAGACCCCTTCTGTCGAGTCACGAGGTTCAGAGCAGACCACTTTGCTTTATAGACTCCTTCTCACAGAGGAGCCTAGGGGCAGCTGAATCCACTCCTAGTCCCAGACTTGGTCAATGGTTTATGTCTACAGGGATAAAATGTAGGGATTACAGAAAAGGAAAAAGAAATAGAGAAACTAGGCAGAGAGAGAGAAGAGAAAGATTTCACCAGTCCTGGGTCCAGCATTGGTTCAGTCAGCTGAGGGGTCCAGTCCCAGTGGGCTTGCACACCTGGGGCTTCAGGTTGTGTCCTCATTTGGGCAGGCACTCGAACTTATTAGGCTAATTAGGTGTCATGAGCAGTTTGTGAGCCTTTGGGACTTGGAAGTTGTTTGGGGGGTAACTTCCCCTTCCCTGCAAACATGATCTTTTGTCACTGTATGGTGAATTGCCCTGCTCAGCATATCAGAACAGCCTGGTGAATTGCCCTGCTGGCATATCAGAACAGCTTTATCAGAACAGGGAGCTGTGCACCCCCTGGCATGCCCTCCCCCTCCTGTTGCTGATGGGTGCTGATCTGCTTCTTTTCACCTGTGGTGCCTTGCTATGCAGAGTTTGTTGTTAAGCAGAACTTGCCCCACCACAATGTTTGAGACATTAACTCTTTCAGGCTCTCACACCGCCTGTTTAGGGGTTTTTGCTATTTTAAGATGTTTTCCTCTCTTAACGCCTTCACTTTTGAATTTTGTTTCTTTGTTCACTTTTATGTATTTTTCTGTCTCTATTGTTTCCTTTTTTTTCTTATCTGTTCTCTACATTATGACTCTTAAAATTTTCTATGTCTACTTTTATCAAGATGTCTAACCCTATTTTTTTTATTTCCTGTGTCCTGTTGCTTTTATTTTATCTACTTTTATCCACTTCACTGTCTTTATATTTTATTCTAGTCTGTGCTGTGTAATTTAAAAATGCTGTCACTTTTAAAATTTTGTTTATTTAGCTTGATGTTCCTGTTTTTTATTTTTTCCTTTATTTTCTTAATCTTGTTGCTTTTTAATTTTCTTTTTTTCCTACATCTGCTTTTATCTACCTTCTGTCCCTACTTCTTAATTCTTGTCTGTTGATGTCCTGGTTTCGGCTGGGATAGAGTTAATTTTCTTTCTAGTAGCTGGTATAGTGTTATGTTTTGGATTTAGTATGAGAAAAATGTTGATAACACACTGGTGTTTTCAGTTGTTGC
Source organism: Buteo buteo (assembly GCF_964188355.1). Taxonomy (NCBI): domain Eukaryota; kingdom Metazoa; phylum Chordata; class Aves; order Accipitriformes; family Accipitridae; genus Buteo; species Buteo buteo. The sequence continues at coordinate 1,645 of NW_027439512.1, forward strand.
TAAGTAGTACTTAAAGCAAGTCAAGTATTTTTCAGCTTCTCATGCCCAGCCAGCAAGAAGGCTGGAGAGGCACAAGAAGTTGGGAGGGGACATGTTACAAATATTCTGATAAGTTAAAATTTTATATATAAGCTGGGTTTGATCAAAAGGTAAAGACTGTAGAATATAGGGGTTTGAAGCTCGCAATGTAGTCATCGAAACTTAGGAACATACAAAATGTGCTGTATACAGTCATAAGAAAATAAGTATTGTCTAAAATTAGTTAACCATAGAAACTTCGACTGATTTGTTAGTTTGTAGTGTTTTGTCCTAAGAAACTAAGAGAGATCGTTATGGACCTTAGTTCTGTTGCTTAGAAACCCCACTTTGATCAAGATTCCAGTTAGTGGAATTAAGTAAGATTAACCAATGAATGTTTTAGTATAAGAATATTGATAAGGTGGTGTGACTGAGGGCCAATCACTAGAAATGTTAAATTCAAGAATTAACATTGAATGTACTTTTATGTAAATCTAATACATGATGGCGAAAATCATACTGCGCAGAATCACATAAGAGAGGTCAACTATCGGACAAAGCGAGGAAGACTATGGAAGACCACCAGAGGGCTTCTGAAGACCACCAGAGACATCACCACGCCTGCGTAAAAAGGACATTTACATATGCTAATGATTTATCGGACAGTTGATGATTATGTATGACATTTCCCAGAAATTTAGTGAGTATGTATAACAGGTGTGTATTTAACCTGCATGATTAAACCAGACAGGTGCACACACTAGGTGGAGTGATCCCCTGTGTGCCCAGCGCTGCAATAAAGAAGTGCCTGCTTCTTAACTTCTCATTGCTGTTAAGGAGTTTTATTCCGGATTTCGGCAACAGACACAGCCACGACAGCTGACCTAAACTGGCCAAAGGGATATTCCACACCTTATAATGTCATGCACAGTATATAAACTGGGGGGAGTTGGCTGGGGATGGTGAGCCAGGTGCAGGGATCACTGCTTGGGAACTAACTGGGCATCGGTAGGCGAGTGGTGAGCAATTGCATTGCACATCACTTGTTTTGTGTATTATCTCCAAGTATTATGTTTTGTGTATTATTATCTCCAATTATTTTATTATCTTCCTTTCTGTCCTATTAAACTGTCTTTATATCAACCCACAAGTTTTACTTTCCCCCCCCCCCCCCCCCCCCCTCGATTCTCTCCCCTAACCCACTGGGTGGTGGTGGGAGTGAGCGAGCGGCTGCTTAGTTGCTGGCTGGGGTTAAACCACAACACTTGGGTAGGTTGTCAATTTTAGAATTTTCTTTATGTCTCCATTTATTTAGTTTGTTGTCCCTATTTTTAATTTTTTTTCCTCCTTTAATGCCTTCCTTCTTGAATTTCTTTTCTATGTCTACTTTTATCTAGTTTTCTGTCCCTATTTTTAAATTTTTCTCCTGTGCCTTGTACCCTTTTGGTTTTTTTTAAATTTTCTTTCTATGTCTACTTTTATTTTTGGGGGGGCTCTTTTCTTGGTTCATCCTCAGGCTTTAGAGGGTCTCCTCGGCACGCTTTTATCTCTGGGGTGTAATTTGCACCCCTCTTGGTTTGTCAGAACATTGCCTCTTCCTCAGAGTGTTACTAATTGGTCACTGATTTGTTATTGATTAGAGTTAATCATATATTAATAGTAATATAGAGTTATAGGAAATATTTTAGTAAAATCATATTTAATTTTAATAGTTTAGCAAAATCATATGTATGTTGTATTTTATATATCTAACCACCAACCAGGACCTGCTGTGACATCCCCTGTATAGCCCTGTACCAAGGTCGGAGAAGTTGGCTAAAATCATCTAGTAGGAACATTTAGAACTTAGATAACAAGATAAAAGAAAATTAAAATCTGATTATAACAGAGTTTGGTTTGACTAAAAAGTAGAAAATTGTGAAGCACAAGTATGGGAGTGTTAAGTTTGAAATGTAGCCTTAGGAACTTATGAGCTTAGAAAATGTATAATGTCTAACCATAAGAATTTAAGTATCGTTCAAAATCATTTAACCACAGAAGTTTTGACAAAGATTGGTAGTCTTGTAGTGTTTGTTTTAAAGGCTAAGGAAACCATTATGGACACCAGTTTGCTGCTTGGAAACACCTGAGAGGTCAAGAAGCGGACAAGTGAGGAAGACTACGAAAGACCACCAGAGGACTCTAGAAGACCACCAGAGACCTTTAGTGCGCCTGCGTGATGGACATTAACATATGCAAATGATTTCCTGGAAATCTGATGAATATGTAAATGACGTCTTTGTAATCTTATGAATATGCATAAGTAAGTTCAATATAAGGTGTATTGTTTTGGTAACAGGTGTGCGTGGTTAGTGAGAGGACTCGCCTGCGCACCCGGCCGTCAATAAAGAAGTGTCTGCTTATCTACACTAAATTGGTGTTGATAAGTTTTTTTATTCCGAGATTTCGGTAACAAGAGCAGTCTTTTTGTCCTCTCTTCCATCTCGCTTGCCTCCAGTGGGTCAGTCTCCCTCATGATACCTGTACCGTGTTCAAATCTCCTCCCGAGTATCTTTGTGTCCTCGAGCCTTCTTCTGTGTCTCTGTCTACCTCAGTACCCCACTATTTCTATAACAATGCTTCCTGCGAGCATCCTTCTGTTCCATCACTATCCTTGAGTTCTGTAGCAGGCTTTGTTTCTTATTCAGAGACAACTCTTCCTGAGGCTTTCATTGTGCCCCGGAGCACTCTTACCTTATTCACTGCTATCTTGGATGTCTCCATTCAGTCGCTCATCCCCTGAGGACATCTGTACATTGCTGGGACACCTTGAGTTTTGCATTGTGTACCAGAGCTGCCTTCTGTCTTTCACTCTCAGCACCCTTCTCCCATCATCATGCCTCCTGAGGCCATCCTTGTGCCCCACAGCCCTCTTTTGGCTCTGTTGTGCACTTTGCACCCTTCTCCCTCCCTGAGAACCTTTCCTGATGCCATCTTTCATCTCCAGAATGCTCATGTTGTCCTCTATGCTAGCTAGGATACCTCTGTTCAGTCCCTAGTCCCCTGAGGACATCTGTAGTCTGTTCAAATCCCTTCTGGACTACTTCATCATGGCCTTGAGCCTTCTTTTGCCTGTCCCTCTCAGAAGCCCTTTGCTACTGTCACAATGTCTCCCGAGGTCTTAAATTTTCCCTGCAGCACACTTTTAGCTCTGTAAGGCCCCTTTGGACTCATTTTGTTGCAATTACACCTCTCTGATACTGAAAAGCCGGTCGAAGAAACTCTCCAAGACTTGTTTTGGAGTTTTAGAAAGCAGGCATTCTTTATCGAAGCGCTGGATGCACGGGGGATATTTCCACCTAGCGTGCATACCACAGCTTTAGCACAAACAGGTTATAGAGAATAACTAATGGCATATTAATCAGATTAGTATACGTATACATAAAAATGATTATAACTGATTATCGTAGTACTGCCTACATCCGATCATGTGCAATGGATCCCTTTGAGGCAAAGGGCTGCTTTTACCACCACGGACCCATTTGAAGTTCTTGTTGGCTGTCCTTGAAGTCTTTATTCTTGTCCTTGTTCTTTGATCTTGAAGCTTAACGCAGTTTCAATCACACGTGGTCAGTTTCAGCATTGTTCTCATCTAGCTTACAGGAACATCTAGTCATAAGAGCAAAGAACAGCAAAACTTATTCATAATTACTAGTTAATCACTTGACTACACTTTTGTAATTATGTCCCCAGCTACCCTTTGTCTACTGTTTCAACCATAATGTTAATATATGATCATTTATCAAATCTCACTTATACAGTTATCTAGCAGCAAACCAGTTTTCATCAGTCTACCTTCTAAAGGATGTGTTGTATTGTGAGCTGACCTGTTTAGCTCAAGTCCTAATTAGGGCACCTGCTAGCCTCTCCCTTTGCTGGAATTCCTCTACTCATTTGGTGTTATTTTTTTAATATGCTGAAATACAATTTGTGATTTTAATTTTCCAGATGTGTTGTCCTAAGGGTGTGGTGATGCTCAGCAGATGCCCCATCCTGTGGGAAGCACCCCCTCCCATGGGGCAGGCAGTGTGGATTATCTGGTGTTGGGTCAAGAACCCAGAGTGGAACTGCTGTTGCAGATTATCCCAGATGAGTTTACCTACTGTGGATTACCTGGGTGGAGCCCCTGGTGAAGGTAAACCTCATGCATGCCCCCCCCCCCCCGGACTGTGCATGTTCTTGCGCATGTACCTTACCACCGCAAACTATCCATCTAACCCACCTTTCCTGTGAGTTTTTTCCCATGCCGATTGGTGGTGGTGTCACCCTCTTCCCCCCACCAGCCGTGTATCCCTGAAGTTCCATGTTTTCTTGGTGTCATTTGTGGCTGCTGCCCCCCCCTAAACCGCGGGGGTGTGGCTTCTGCTGACCCTTTCCTGCATGACTGCAGGGGGTGTCGTTGCCCCCTTGCCCTGGCCTGTCCTTGTGGGGCATGGCTGCTGCCTGGTCCCCCCCATGTATTTCCATGGTTTTTTTGGTGTTTTTTTGCGCTTTGGGACTCTTGTACCTCTGTTAAGGGAGTCAGCTGGAGACACGCCCAGGGGGGCTCTGAATCATTGGCTATTCACAGTAAATAATTTATTTTGCAACCAGAGATATTTTGGAGATGGAATTCTTAAGGGATCTAATTCTGCTTTTTGATTCATTCCTATCCAGAAGGTAGTTCTGGTAGAAGTAAGGTGGTATGCACAGTCTTGCTAGAAATGAAGCAAAACCCCAGAGCATTTTGGCTTTTTTATAGGAAACTAAAGCACATCAATTTTGATAACAACATTGTCATTACATTTAATGAGCTAGTTTCTTACCTAGTTTAGAAGGGCATCTATCATTTTCTATCTACACACCAGAAAAATTAAGTTTAATTCCCTACCTGGTCACGTTGCCAATGCAATAGTTGTAGCTGTAGTACAGGAGCAAGTAGTGTCATTTCCTGGAGGGGTTACTTTCTCTGTCCAGGACCTTGCTTGCTGTAAATTTAAGGCAGGTGAGAACAGTGCTGCTGCTCCTCCAGCTGACTTTATAACTTCTGGTGGTTTGCCCTTCCCCTTTCCCAGGTGATTGCACTAAGGCTGGTGGGCGGAGGCTCAGAGTATTTGAGCCACAGCCTCTGCTGAGGGAGCTCATTGTGCTCCTGGGTTTCTCTGGTGTTGGTGCTCAGCTCTTCCTTGAGTCCTTTGCAGCTTTTGAGCTGGCTCAGCTGCTTGGAAAGAGGAGTCTGCCTGAGGTAAGAGCTTCAGGACCAGTTAAGGTTCAGCAGCATGTGTGGTAGCAAGTAACACTTGTATGCAGCTTTTTTTTGTTTTTCCTTTCTTTTTTTCAGGTCAGTAATTTTGTTTTGAGTGTTCAGGGGTAGAAAGATGGTTTAATAGTATGCGTTGTTTGTTGTTTTGTTTTTTTTTTTTTAATTCTTCATGCATTGTGTTTTCCTGGAATTCCCAGCTTTATTGAAAAAGGAACCTGTTCTTTTCTTTACCAGTTCTGCTGTATGCTGTGTAAGTTGCTGATATCTCTCTTAACGGGACCGATGGTGACATTGTTTAGCAGGGGTCAGGCTGAGTGTCTTGTATGCATCTGTATATGGAGTTTTAGTATTTCTGAAGCAAGCAGAAGGGCCATGAGGCACAGGGCCCTTCAGGGTTTGGGATGCCTTTCCTTATTGCCCACAGAATGCCACGTTGTCCCTAGAACCTTTGCAGCTTGTGGCAGGCCCCTTGTAGATTACAGGCCTTGGGACTTGACTTTATTTTGTGGGCATGTAGCAATGCTCAGAGTCTCTGGGAAGCTGTAGGTTAGGAGGTGCCCCCAGAAGTTGTGATGTGGCTCAGCAGAGCGGCTCCTGAGGCGTAGCCACTGAAGGGGGTTCAGGGGTGCGAACCGAGGGCAGGAGGTGTCAGGAAGCAGTGGGGTTCCTTTCCTGACAGTTGAGGAGAAGAAAAGGGGTTTCTAAAGTTTTGGGACTGCTGGGGAAAGGGAGGAGGGTTCACCAGCCCTTCTCAGAGGAGTTTTGCAGTTGGATTTGGATGTCATAGAATCGTAGAATGGTTTGGGTTGGAAGGGACCATACAGATCCTCTAGTTCCAGCACCCCCCCCTGCCCCGCAATGGGTAGGGACACCTTCCGCGAGACCAGGTTGCTCAAAGCCCCATCTGACCTGGCCTTGAATACTTCCAGGGAGGGAGCATCTGCAGGTTCTCTGGGCAATGCGTTCCAGTTCCTCGCCACCCCTAGTGAGAAACGTCTTCCTAACGCCTAAACTAAATGTACCCTCTTTAGGACTGAAGTCGTTACCGCCTTGTCCTATTGCTGTACACCCTTGTAAAAAGTCCCTCTGCAGGTTTCTTATAGGCGCCCTTTACATACCGTGAAGTCTGCTATAAGGTCTCCTACAAAGCTGCATGCCGGTGAGGGGTCCTCGAAGGTGAGGCGGTTGTCGGCCGGGTCGGTGTTGAATAGCTAAGTGTTATGGGGCTGCTCGGTTAAGCATTTACCTTCTGTTCTGGAGGCGTTGTGTGGGCTATCTTTGAATTGGATGAGCGTTTGAGGTGAGCTGTGGATTAGTGAGGAGGAGCGTGGTGTCGATGACTTCTCGCGAGCGCCGCGCTAACTTGGTGTCTCTTGGTACCTTAGGTACCACGAGTGATGACGGCTGCAGGGTCTGACTCTGAAATGAGCGGGGAAGCGAACACGGTGGGACTTGTGAGGATGGGGAGTTGAGGAAGTAGTTGGCGTTGGCCAGCGGGATGCTTACTCCCCTTTCTGATTTGTGTTTTTTTTTGTTTGTTTGTTACATTGCAGATGTTGAAGAGCAATGTGTCCCCTTGAGGAACATCCGGGTTAGCCCGTGTGGTTTTGTGGAGGATGGATTCGTATTGTTGGGCCTCTGAAAGCTAAGTTGAGGGACCCGGGCTGGGGAGCGGCTGGGAGGAAGGGACGAAGCTGGGAATTGCCGGGAGGGGTTTTACAGTTAGCGCAGGAGAGAGGACCGTCTCGAAGCAGTCGCCTTTGCGCAGGCGAAGGGAGCGGGTTGCTCTTCAGCACGAGACCAGCGTGTGCCGGGCAGGGCGGTTCCGGCCTGTGTCTGTGGTGGTGCGCGGTTTGTGTAGTCTGTCCTCCGTGGCTTAGACCTTCCTCAGATCTCAACGTCCTCGTCGCGCTTTGTGCCGGGGGAGCACGGCACGCGCTTTAGGCGCCGTCCCTAGGGTCTCGAATGCTCTTACTCATCGGCCCGGTGCCAGTCGGGCGCTTCTTTTCTTGCGTTCGGAGCTCTAAAGCACGGATCGGTCTCGGCAGATTCCAGTCGGTTCTTTTTGCGGCGTTCTTTCGGGACGCTTTGGCAGCTCCGCTCTCTAGCCGTCCGTTTTCTCGGACTGGGAGTTCTTCCCCGCATCTTGACGTTCCTAGGGCTTGATGACGGGCTTCTGGCGCATCGATCGTCTCGGTGTTGACAGTACCATCTTGTAACAGGCTGTTACGTTGGACTCCTCGGGGGTCTGCCGTACAGCCTCCTCGCCTCGGCGTTTTGGACCCTCTAGGTCATCTTGCCGGATGGCTCCTCCCGCCCGGGAGTCATTCTTCTTGCCGAGAGTCTTCTCTCTGAATCACCTGGTCTGTACTGTTCTGTTCTGTCTTGTGTTGGTGTGTGCACAGGTGTGTTTGGCTTGGAGCCGCCCTGCCCGGGGCCGTAGAGTCGGGGTAGGTGGAACAGCGATAAGAGTCTATGGGTGAAATGTTGATATGTCTCGATTGCTAGCATTGAGGGTTAAAAGATTTTTGAGTCATTGCATGCCAGTAGGGGAGTGGATTGCAAGTGGATTGTGAGTAGAATATAGTAAGGCGGTAATTGGGTGTGGGTGTTAATATTGTTTATGTGGACACTTTGTGGTAAGCTTCTAGAAATGGTTAAGGTATTGATTTTTTTGTTTTTGGAATCGGTGAGAAGCAGGTGTTTGGAGCTGTGAAGGATTTCTTTTTATGCCGAGGGTGAAGTGCGTGTTCAAGAGTTTTGTGTGTTGGTTTTGCAGGTGATCACAGGCCACGAGGCGTTTGAAGGAACCTCGCCTTTAGGCGATGTGGCTGCTACGGAGGTTGGACTGTGACATGTGCCACTATGAAAGCTAAGTATCTGGTTGAAAATCTGTGTATGGTGCAGATGGCGTGTGTTGAAGCATTGCTGTAATGGAAGGGTAGTTTGTGGGAAGCTTGGAAGGCAGTTGAGCTGGGGCTGGGGGTTTTGCAGGCAGGGTGATTATTGAGGTCCTCGGTGCTGCAAGTAAGGGGCGATGGCCACTTGACACCCTTTGGCTGCAGGATGGATTAGTTGAGAGTGAGGGCTAGTGTGCATGTGATCTGAATGAGTGGTGTGTTGTGAATGTGCGTAACTTTGTGGGGTTACGTGGTTTAGCTTTTCAGTGGTCTCTTGCAGGGTGGATGCAGAGATGTTTGTTAGCAATTAGGAAAAAATAAAATACAATTAGAATAAAAAATTCTCAGCCAGTGGATTCCCCCCCCCCCCCCCCCCCCAAGTCCTGGCTGCTTTGTGAGGCGATGTTCATGGCCAGTGTTCAGACGGGGGTCAGGCTCAGGCCGGGGTTTTGGCAGGCAGGGTGATTTTTGAGACCCCTGGTGCTGCAGACACAGGGCAATGGCCCCTTGAGGGTGGCAGGCTGTTGGATGGATGAGTTGAGAGCGAGGGCTGGTGTGCATACGATATCAATGTGTAGTGTGTTGTGAATGTGTGTAACCTTGTAGGGTTATGTGTTTTGACTTTTTAATGTTTTTTTCCTTTCAGGTTGTACAGGTGAGATGTTTTCTAGGGATTTAGAATTGAAAAAAAAAAAAAAGAATTAGAAAAAAAAAACCACCCTAGCTGGGGGATTTCCCCCCCCCAGTCAGGTTTGGTTTGGTTTTTTTTTTTTTTTTTTTTTCTTCCCCCAGTCCCGGCTGCTCTGTGAGGCGATGTTCATTGCCAATGTTCGGATGGGGGTCAGGCTCGGGCTGGGGTTTTGGCAGGCAGGGGGATTTTTTTCTAGGCTCCCGGGAATGGCGCTCCCCTGGAACATGGTAATTGCCAATTAGCGCAGGGAATTATGTTGGTCAGCGGATGGTCTTTGGAAGGTAGTTGAAGATTTTGCGGGCGAAGGGTGGGGGGAGTTGGACTAGATGGCCAGCATGGAGTAGGCCAGGGTTGTGAAGTGCATGAGTGTAACTGTATTTTTCCTTGGTGTGTTTGTAAAATATTTGGGTGCTCTTTGTAGTTTGTGATGTAATGATATTTTTCAATTTTTGTTTTTGTGCCTAGGTGTGGAAGTGGACAGTCTGTGAAGAGGAGCAGAGCAACTCGTTTTCTACTTGAGAACAGGGATTGTGAAGGTAACATAACCTTGGGGAGGAAAACTTCTGGACGTGCAGCAACGGACATAATGGCAGTGAGGAATTTGGAAAAGACTGATAGGTTGGAACATGTTCTGTAGACTCAGAACATGGTCTGTAAACTCTGTATTTAAATACCCGGTGAAACAATAATAAAAAGCAGTAGGATATGGCACTGTCCCTGGCTGTAATCAAGTAAAGAAATAAAAAATTTACTATTATGTTGGAAGCCATTTTGTACAGCAATTTTTGAAGTTGCTGTTGTAGAAACGTATTCTAGAACTGTATTGTAAAAATGTAAAGTTGCTATTGTGAAACTGTATTGTAAAACTTGAAAGTTGGTATCGTGAAACTTGAACGTTGCTTCTGTGAAACTGTATTGTGAAACTTGAAAGTTGACACTTGGAAGTTGCTACCGTGACACTTGGAAGTTGCTACCGTGACACTTGGAAGTTGCTACCGTGACACTTGGAAGTTGCTACCGTGACACTTGGAAGTTGCTACCGTGACACTTGGAAGTTGCTACCGTGACACTTGGAAGTTGCTACCGTGACACTTGGAAGTTGCTACCGTGACACTTGGAAGTTGCTACCGTGACACTTGGAAGTTGCTACCGTGACACTTGGAAGTTGCTACCGTGACACTTGGAAGTTGCTACCGTGACACTTGGAAGTTGCTACCGTGACACTTGGAAGTTGCTACCGTGACACTTGGAAGTTGCTACCGTGACACTTGGAAGTTGCTACCGTGACACTTGGAAGTTGCTACCGTGACACTTGGAAGTTGCTACCGTGACACTTGGAAGTTGCTACCGTGACACTTGGAAGTTGCTACCGTGACACTTGGAAGTTGCTACCGTGACACTTGGAAGTTGCTACCGTGACACTTGGAAGTTGCTACCGTGACACTTGGAAGTTGCTACCGTGACACTTGGAAGTTGCTACCGTGACACTTGGAAGTTGCTACCGTGACACTTGGAAGTTGCTACCGTGACACTTGGAAGTTGCTACCGTGACACTTGGAAGTTGCTACCGTGACACTTGGAAGTTGCTACCGTGACACTTGGAAGTTGCTACCGTGACACTTGGAAGTTGCTACCGTGACACTTGGAAGTTGCTACCGTGACACTTGGAAGTTGCTACCGTGACACTTGGAAGTTGCTACCGTGACACTTGGAAGTTGCTACCGTGACACTTGGAAGTTGCTACCGTGACACTTGGAAGTTGCTACCGTGACACTTGGAAGTTGCTACCGTGACACTTGGAAGTTGCTACCGTGACACTTGGAAGTTGCTACCGTGACACTTGGAAGTTGCTACCGTGACACTTGGAAGTTGCTACCGTGACACTTGGAAGTTGCTACCGTGACACTTGGAAGTTGCTACCGTGACACTTGGAAGTTGCTACCGTGACACTTGGAAGTTGCTACCGTGACACTTGGAAGTTGCTACCGTGACACTTGGAAGTTGCTACCGTGACACTTGGAAGTTGCTACCGTGACACTTGGAAGTTGCTACCGTGACACTTGGAAGTTGCTACCGTGACACTTGGAAGTTGCTACCGTGACACTTGGAAGTTGCTACCGTGACACTTGGAAGTTGCTACCGTGACACTTGGAAGTTGCTACCGTGACACTTGGAAGTTGCTACCGTGACACTTAAATTTAAAACAAAAGAGCAGTAGCAGATGGCTCAGGCTCTGGGAGTAAAGAGTTATAAAATGAAGGTAAAAAATTTACTTCTAGGGCAGAAGCCATTTCCTACTGCAACTTTGCAGTACTGATGCGCTTCACCTCAGATTTTGCAATACTGTAGTGCTTAAGTTTAGATTTTGCGGTACTGCTGCGTTTAACTGGGAAAGTGAGAGTACTGCTGCGCTTAAACTTAATTTTAAGTTCAAAAGTAAACATTTTTAAAAAAAAAAGCCCTAGAAATTGGTAGACTTCCTGGGAGTAAAGAGTTAATAAAAAGCAAACCAGAAAACACTTGCTCCTGGGCAGGAAGCCAATTTCTACTGCTGCACCAAACTTACATATTCTTAATTTTTTTTTTTATAGATTATCTACACCTTCCCCATCCACCTACCACTTCCTGAGGTAAGTTCACCCCCACCCACCCACCCCTGGTGTTAGTGGGCTTCCCCCCAGCACCTGCCCTGGGATTAGCAGGCCCTGCCCCAGCACCAGCCCCCTAATTAGTAGCCCCCCCTGTAGGTAATCCTTCCCCAACCCCCACCCCCTAATTAGGAGCCCTGCCCCCACTACCTACTCCCTCCCTGAGCCCCACCCCCTACTTTTCACACCTCTACACTTCCCCCAATGCAATAATTAGAGTAAGCTAGAACTCTCCCCATAGTAATCAATTAGGGTAATAGCTGCCATGTGCCCCACCCCTCCACTTTTAGTTAGCTCAAGGTAGGGTTAGGGTACCATTGGGACCCAGAACCCCACCCTAACCCTACTGAGGGGGTACCCCTACATTACACCCCCTAGTGCTCTACGGTTAGGGGACCTCTTAGACATAGAACCCCACCCTAACCCCACTGGGGAACCCCCAGTTAGGCCCCCCTAATCTGTAGGGTTGTGGTTAGGGTTCTGCAGGGCTATGGTTAGGGGGTTAGGGTTAGGGGTCCCTGCATTTGCAGGCACTCTAGACCCCAGGGACCCCTAACCCCAGACTGCCCTAACCCTACCCTGGGGATCCCTAACCACAGCCCAGAACACCCCTAACCCTAGCCTTGCAGAACCCCAGGCTCCACTACCCCTACTCCCTGGAAACCCTACTGTAGAGGAACCCTAATAAGGGTTACACCCAGTGGGCAGGGCCTCACCAGGGAGTGGTATGAGTGGTGGGACAGCGCCCTCTGGTGGCTGGATGTGGATTTGGGATTAGGGCTGTTAGTGTTTAGGTTTGGGGATAGGGTGACAGGTTAGGGTGTTGGCTTTGGGGCCAAGGTCAAATGTCACTGGGGTCCGGGGTCAAAGGTCACAGTGCTGAGGGAAAAAGTGGAGGTCAGGGGTCATGGACTCAAGGTCAAAGGTTTAGGATTAGGTTGTCAGTTTAGGGGATAGGGTTAGGGTGCCAGGTTAGGTTGTGAGCTTAGGTTTAGGGTGATAGGGTTAGGGTGCCGGATTAGGGTTAGGCTTACTGGTAAGAGTTTAGCGTCAGGTTGTTGGGGTAGTGTGTCGCGTTAGGGTGTTGGGTTAGTGTTACGGTGTCTGGTTAGGGGGTTAGGGTTACTGTGTCATGTTAGTGTTAGGGTTAGTGTGTTGGGTTAGGGTTAGCGTGTTAGGGTTAGGCTTAGGGATTAGGGGTAGAGGTAGGGGTTAGGGTGTTGGGTTAGGGTTTCGTCTTAGGGTTACGATGTCGGGTTAGGGTGTCGTGTTAGGGGTTAGAGTGTCAGGTTAGGGTAGGCTTAGGGCATCAGGTTAAGGTTAGGGGTTGGGGTTAGGGTTTGGGTGTCGGGTTAGGCTTAGGGTTAGTGTGTTAGGGTTAGGGATTAGAGTTTGGGGTTATGCTTAGCAGTAGGGGTTAGTGTTAGGGGTTAGTCTTTAGGGTTAGGCTCAGGGTGTTGGGTTAGGGTGTCGGGTTATGGTTAGGTTGTCAGTTTAGGGTTAGGCTCAGGGTGTTGGTTCAGGGTGTCAGGTTAGGCTTAGGGTGTTGGGTTAGGTGTTAGGGTTAGGCTTAGGGTGTCGGTTTAGGGTTAGGGTGTCAGGTTAGGTTGTGAGCTCATGGTTAGGCTGTCAGGTTAGGGTTACTGTTAAGGGTTTAGCGTTAGGTTGTTGGGTTAGTGTGTCACGTTAGGTTTAGGGTGTTGCGTTAGGGTGTCCGGTTAGGGGGTTAGGGTTAGCGTGTCTGGTTAGGGTGTTGGTTTAGGGTTAGAGTTAGTCACACCATTAGGGTTAGGGGTATGCTTCGTCACAGCATTAGGATTAATGTCAGTCACACTGTTAGGGTTAGGGGGTGAGGATTAGGGTTAGGTTAGGTTGAGGGTTGTTAGGGTTTAGGGTTAGGGGTTAGGTTAGGGCAGCGGGTTAGGGTAGCGGGTTAGGGTTGTGTGGGCATGGCCATTAGCGTTAGGGAGTGATTAGGGTTAAGGGTTAGGGAACTGTTAGGGGTTAGGGTTAGGGCAGTGGGTTAGGGTTAGGTTTAGGGGTTAGGGCCGTGTGTGCGCGTGGCCATTAGGTTTAGGTTAGGGGGAGGGGGGGTTAGGGTTAGTTATTAGGGTTAGGGTGGTGTGTGTAGCTAGTAGCGGTTAGGGTTGGGAGGGAGGGTTAGGGCAGCGGGTTAGGGCTATTAGGGTCGCACGCGCGTGTTGCCCTTAGGGTTAGGGTCGCGTGCGTGTAGCCGTTAGGGTTGCGCATGCGTAGCCGTTAGGGTTAGGTTAGGGGTTAGAGCAGCAGGTTAGGGTCGCGCACGTGTGTAGCCATTAGGGTTAGGTTAGGGTTAGTATCGGGTTAGGGGTTAGGGTAGCAGGTTGGGGCTATTAGGGTTAGGGTCGCGCACGAATGTGTGTAGCCATGAGGGTTAGGGTCGCGTGTGCGTAGCTATTAGGGTTGGGTTAGGGTAGCAGGTTAGGGCTGTTAGGGTTGCGCGTGCGCATGTGTAGCCATTAGGGTTGGGGTGTGTGCACGTGTGTAGCCATTAGGGTTAGGGTTGTGTGTGTGTAGCCATTAGGGTTAGGTTAGGGGGTTAGGGCTATTAGGGTTAGGGTTGCGCGTGCGTAGCTTGTTAGGGTTGGGTTAGGGTTAGTATTGGGTTAGGGCTGGTATTGGGTTAGGGCTGTTAGGGTTGCGCGCGCAGCCATTAGGGTTAGGGTCGTGCGCGTGTGTGTAGCCATTAGGGTTAGGGTTGTGTGTGTGTAGCTATTAAGGTTAGGTTAAGGTTGGGTTAGGGTTACTATTGGGTTAGGGTGGGTTAGGGAGTTAGGATTAGGGTTAGTAGTTAGGGTTAGTCATGCTTAAAGTTAGGATTATGGTTATTAGGGTTAGGTTAAGGATTAGTTGTTAGGGTTAGGGGTTGGGGCTAGGGTTAGGGTTTAGGGTTAGGTTAGGGGTTAGTTATTAGGGATTAGGGGTTGGGGTAGGGTTAGGGTTTAGTTATTAGGGTTAGGGGTTGTGGTAGGGTTAGGTTTTAGTTATTAGGGTTAGGGGTTGTGGTAGGGTTAGGGGTTAGTCATTAGGGTTAGGGGTTGTGGTAGGGTTAGAGGTTAGGGTTTGGGGTTCAGGGTTAGGGTTAGGGCTTGTGGTAGGGTTAGGGGTTAGGGTTAGGGTTCAGGGTTAGGGTTTGGGGTTAGTCATTAGGGTTTGGGGTTATGGTTTAGGGTTAGGTTAGGGGTTAGTCATTAGGGTTAGGGGTTGTGGTAGGGTTAGGGGTTAGTCATTAGGGTTAGGGTTTGGTGTTATGGTTTTGGGTAAGGTTAGGGGTTAGTCATTAGTGTTAGGGGTTGTGGTAGGGTTAGGGGTTAGTCATTAGGGTTAAGGGTTAGGCTTATGGTTAGGGTGTTAGGGTTAGGGTTTAGGGTTAGGTTGGGGCTTAGTCATTAGGGTTAGGGGTTAGTCATTAGGGTTAGGAGTTAGGGTTAGGGTTTCTATTAGGTTAGTTTTAAGGGCTAAGGTTAGTCTTAGGGTTAACGTTGGGTTAGGGTTAGGATTAGGGTTAGGGTACGACTTAGGGCTAGGGTTAGGCTTAGGGTTTACGGTTATGGTTATGGTTAGGCATTATGGGTTAGGGGTTAGACTTAGGGTTAGCGTTACGGTTAGGGGTTAGGGTTAGGGCTAAGGTTAGGGTTAGGGTTACGGCTAGGGTTAGGTTAGGGTTAGGAGTTAGGGTTAGGGTTTCTATTAGGTTATTTTTAAGGGCTAAGGTTAATCTTAGGGTTAACATTGGGTTAGGGTTAGGATTAGGGTTAGGGTACGACTTAGGGCTAGGGTTAGGGTTTAGGGTTAGGGTTAGGGGTTAGGTTTAGGGTTAGCGTTACGGTTAGGGGTTAGTGGTTAGGGTTAGGGCTAAGGTTAAGATTAGGGTTAGGGTTAGGTTTTCTATTAGGTTAGTTTTAAGGGCTAAGGTTAGTCTTAGGGTTAATGTTGGGTTAGGGTAAGACTTAGGGCTAGGGTTAGGGCTAGGGTTTAGTGTTATGGTTAGGGGTTAGGCTTAGGGTAAAGATTAGGGTTAGGGTTACGGCTAGGGTTAGGGTTTCTATTAGGTTAGTTTTACGGGCTAAGGTTAGTCTTAGGGTTAACGTTGGGTTAGGGTTAGGATTAGGGTTAGGGTACGACTTAGGGTTAGGGCTAGGGTTAGGGTTTAGGGTTATGGTTAGGGTTAGGCGTTATGGGTTAGGGGTTAGACTTAGGGTTAGCGTTACGGTTAGGGGTTAGTGGTTAGGATCAGGGTTACGGTTACGGCTAGGGTTAGGAGTTAGGGTTAGGTTTTCTATTAGGTTAGTTTTAAGGGCTAAGTTTAGTCTTAGGGTTAACGTTGGGTTAGGGTGCGACTTAGGGTTAGGGCTAGGGTTAGGGTTTAGGGTTATGGTTAGGGTTAGGCGTTATGGGTTAGGGGTTAGGCTTAGGGTTAGCGTTACGGTTAGGGGTTAGTGGTTAGGGTTAGGGCTAAGGTTAGGGTTAGGAGTTAGCGTTAGGGTTTGTATTAGGTTAGTTTTAAGGGCTAAGGTTAGTTTTAGGGTTAAGGTTGGGTTAGGATTAGGGTTAGGGTATGACTTAAGGCTAGGGTTAGGGCTAGGGTTAGGGTTTTGTGTTATGGTTAGGGTTAGGGGTTAGGCTTAGGGTTAGCGTTACGGTTAGGGGTTAGGGTTAGGGCAAAGGTTAGGGTTAGGGTTATGGCTAGGGTTAGGGTTAGGTTAGGGTTAGGGTTTCTCTTAGGTTAGTTTTAAGGGCTAAGGTTAGTCTTAGGGTTAACGTTGGGTTAGGATTAGGATTAGGGTTAGGGTACGACTTAGGGTTAGGGTTTAGGGTTAGGGGTTAGGCTTAGGGTTAGCATTACAGTTAGGGGTTAGGGTTAAGGTTAGCGCTAGGGTTAGGGTTAGGTTAGGGTTAGGAGTTAGGGTTAGGGTTTCTATTAGGTTAGTTTTAAGGGGTAAGGTTAGTTTTAGGGTTAAGGTTGGGTTAGGATTAGTGTAGGTAATTAGGGCCTGGCGGTCGGAAGATCTCGCGTTGTACGGAAAGTTAGAGCCCCTCTCCTAATGACCAGTAGTGTTTAATTTACGATGTAAGCAGACGGAAGCGGCGTCGTAAACCAAAGGTATATAACACTGTGTCGACCACTAATAAACGCCTTTTGCTGTCCACCACATTGGTGTCTGCAAGCTGATGGACGGGGGTCGCCGTTCCTGAACCAGGTCGCCACGCCTGCACGCCAGGCGACAAGTGGTGCCGAAACCTGGGAAGATCGCCTGGACGGGTGAACGGTCAGACGGGCTGCTGGACCAGCTCAACGGGAAGAGGTCGAGGGGGGACGCTCCCGGACCAGGACCAACAAGGAGGATGGAGGCCCTTGTGAAGGTCGTATCCTAATTACATAAACAGTGGGGGATTGAGTGTAGGCCCAAAGATTTTATCCTTGCTATTGCGAGGCTTTTGGAAATTGGAGCCATTGATCTACCAGTAGATATACTCCACCCTGAGGTGTGGGATAAGTGCACTAAAGCGTTAGCCGAGGAGACAAAGTCCTCGGGTTGCGGAAAAAACCTTAAAGCGTGGGGAAAAGTTGAACAGGCTTTGCAAAAAGCCATCCAAGAGCAGGAAACCTGGAGGGCTGCAAGAGCCTGCCTGCTGGTCACCCCGAAATTGGGAGTCGGGGCAGCCACACAGACTCAGTGCCCCCCAGGTGACGGCAATTCTGCCGAGTTGGAACACCCACGGGAGGGCGGCGTGTCCCCAAAATCCCCAACCCCCGTTCCGCTCGCGGAGGCAAAAGATCAAGCAAAATCTTTCTGAGGAGGGTTAGCTGAGGAAGCTAGGACCGCCGCGGAGAGATCACAGTTAGAAAATATCCGGGCTAAACTACTGCCCTATGCGCCCCAAGATGACGCCGAGCCCCTAGGGGAAAGGCGGGGCGAGAATGCCCCCGGCGAGAACAAAGACAAAGCGCTAGAACTAACAAGCGCACACAAAAGAGAAGGGGAGGGGAACGAGAAGGAGAGAGGCGATGGGAGTGACCGACACAGAGGGGGGAGTGCGGGTGAGGGGCGGAGAGCCAATCGTAGCGGCCATTTGAAAAAACGGCCGACCACCCCCCCGAACAGAAGGCGGGGCGAGCCTAGAGGGAGGGAACGGCCCACCCACAGGGGGCGGGGCCGGAGCCCAACAAAAAGGTACCAGAGCCCGGAAACGACTAGTCAGTCGAGTTCCGACTCCGGGTCAGACGGTTCCTGGGACGAGCGGCTCACAACCGATCTAACTTCAGAGGAGGAGGAGGAGGAGGTAAACAAGATTAAAAGCCAACATACCCCTTTTCGCTATAAAGAAAAAACGCGAAAAGGAGAAATTCCCCTTACGGATTGGAAAAAGATACAAATTGCATGCGCCGATTGGGCCTCACCGGCCACGCTAGCGTTCCCAGTCCGAGTAGCGGACGGGGGACAAAGGATTTATTCACCAATAAACCCTAAGGATGTGCAAGCGATTGTTAAAGCGATCGCGGAGAAAGGGCTTAATTCTGCCATGGTCTCCACCCTCATAGATGGAATTTTCGGGGGAGATGACATGCTCCCATTCGATACAAAGCAAACTTGTAGACTGATTTTTGATGGGGCGGGGATGATTGTTTTTAAACAAGAATGGGAAGAGAACTGTGCAAGGCAGCTAGCCCAAGCAGCAGGAGCAGACCACCCGCTCCATGGCTCTAACCTACAGCGACTAATGGGTACAGATCCGACAATGATTACCCCCCAGGCACAAGCCCAAGGCTTGCGAGCCCATGAAGTTATGGCAACCACTCGTGCAGTTAGAGAAGCTATTCGTACAGTCTCTAGAATCATTGCTAAGCCATCACCATGGTCCACAATAAAGCAAAGGGAAAGTGAGAGTTTTACACAATTTGTAGACCGCCTCCAAGCGGCAGTTGATTCCTCATCCCTGCCTTCAGAGGCAAAAGGCCCAGTTGTCGCAGACTGTTTACACCAACAATGTAATTCAAAAACCAAAGAAGTCCTGCGGTCGCTACCGGCGGGGTCAAGTATCGCAGACATGATCAAGCATGTTGTGAGTGAAGAACATCTAACCCCGATTCAGGCGGCTGTTCGTACCGTAATAACCGATGTGATGGCATGTTTTAAATGCGGTCAGGAAGGCCACGTTGTTATGAACTGCCCTCAACTGGGGAACTTGCTAACTGCCTACCCCCCCGCGCCAGATTCAACCTAGAGGGCCGTGTTGGGTTTGTGGAAAGAAAGGACATTTTGCTAAGGACTGTAGATTTAAAAATCAGGGAAACGGAAGGGGGAGAGGGCACCTGGGCCGCGCACAGCCCTCTCCCAC
Source organism: Buteo buteo (assembly GCF_964188355.1). Lineage (NCBI taxonomy): Eukaryota > Metazoa > Chordata > Aves > Accipitriformes > Accipitridae > Buteo > Buteo buteo. Next base: position 20,563 of record NW_027439512.1, read on the forward strand.
TTGGGATGTGAGGCGGCCCAACTATGCCAATCCAAGTTGGGGCGAGGTGCTTCCGAACCCGCTGCCCCCTCGAAGAGCTACCGATTTTGTGGCCCAGCCTGTCAACCAACCGAATTTACCCTCATCTCAGGGACAGCAAAAACCATCCCCTGGGAGCGAGACCCCTGGGTGGCCCTGGCGGTAGCGTGTGATAGCCCGCCAGTGGTGTGGGGAATTTGTTCCCTCTATAATACCCCAAATGACACCACCATTAGTGTCCCCTTTTTGATCGATACCGGAGCAGACGTCACAGTTATCCCCAAAACGAATTGGCCCCCACGTTGGAAACTGGAGGACGCCCCCATGGTAGGCGGAGTTGGGGGACTAATCCGAGCTCGGAAGAGCGCCCACTTGGTAGCAATCACACTTCACACCGAAAAGGGACCAGAGGAAACTATCACTCTTTTTCCATATGTCATGTCAGGGGTTCCACCCCTGTTGGGAAGGGACGCTCTATCCCTATTAAAAATCAGGATGACAAATTTACCCTAAGGGCCACTGCCGTACACCCGCCTCCACCAATCAAACTGACGTGGAAATCATCCGATCCAATGTGGGTCGAGCAGTGGCCCCTATCAAAGCCTCGAATGGATACCCTCCTTGAGCTACTTGACCGCGAACTACAGAGAGGTCACATAGAGCCTTCTACTAGCCCGTGGAACACCCCAGTTTTTGTAATACCCAAACGGACTGGCGAAGGGTTTCGTCTCCTCCATGACCTGCGTGAAGTAAACAAAATAATCCAACCAATGGGTCCCATCCAAACACTATTGCCCATGAACTCTATGATACCGGAAGGGCAACCTTGTGCCGTCCTTGATATTAAAGACTGTTTTTTCTCAATACCCCTGCATGAAGACGACAAAGAGCGGTTTGCTTTTTCTGTAGTGTTTCCAAACAGCCAACGTCCCAACTTACGCTTTCAGTGGAAAGTGTTGCCCCAAGGAATGATCAACTCGCCCACCATCTGCCAGATCACAGTGGATCGAGCATTGGCACCGGTCCGGTGTAGTGACCCGACTGCAACTATCATCCAATACATGGACGACATTTTGATCTCTGCACCGTCAGGAAATCAAGTGGACCAGCTGGTGTCAACAATTTCAGAAACTCTAAAAACGAATGGGTTCGAAATTGCGAATGCAAAAATTAAGAGAGGTCCATGTGTAAGTTTCCTGGGAGTGGAGATCACAGATCTCTACATAACCCCCCCTCAAGTAAAAATCCACCGAAACATTAAGACACTCCATGATATGCAACAGTTAGTAGGGTCTTTGCAATGGCTACGCAATATCGTCCTAATCCCTCCTGAAATTATGACCCCTCTGTATGATCTTTTGAAAGGAAAAAACCCATGGGAACAAAAAACCCTGACAACAGAAGCAATGAACTCTCTCGACTTCATAGAACAACAAACGTCATCAAGCACGCTCGCCAGGTGGAACCCGAATATACCACTTGATCTGTATGTGCATTTCACCGAAGAGGGAGGGGTAGGACCACTAGCCCAAGGCCCCCCAGAAAAAGCCCAGCCAACACAATGGATAGTCTTAGGAAAAACATCTTGTGCCTTTTCTCCAGGAGTTGAGTGTCTCAGTAACCTCATCATGAAAGGCAGGAAACTCGCTCTAAGACATCTAGGCACCGAACCCACCAGAATATACTTACCCTTCCGCAAACAGCTCCCAATGCAATCAGTGGCAATATCAGAGTATTTGGCCATAGCTCTCACCGGGTTTGGCGGAGAAGTCCGGTACGCAACGAAGCCCCCTTGGACTCAAATGCTAACAATCGTCAACATCGACCTTCCAGAAAAGGTCATGGACCGACCTCAACCAGGACCAACAGTCTTCACAGACGCATCTTCAGCGACCTCAACCGCGGCAGTAGTATGGCAATCAGAAGAACAATGGCACTGCATTAAAATGACAGATCACGCTCTTTCAGTTCAGCAGTTGGAAGCGACAGCCATAGTACTAGCATGCGGACTGTTCCCAACAGAACATCTCAACATAGTAACTGATTCAATGTTTGTAGCCAAACTTTGCTTGGCCATGTCAAGGCCTGGCATGGCAACATCTACAACGGCCTTGATACTGGAGGAAGCATTATCCTCACGAGAGGGCACTATATCAGTTATCCATGTCAACAGCCACAGCCCAATCAGAGGGTTTTTCCAAACTGGTAATGACAAAGCAGACGCCGCTGCTAAAGGACTGTGGACACTAAGAGACGCTCGTCAGTTACACGAGTCTCTCCACATCGGAGCTAAAGCGTTAGCAAAGAAATGCGGAATCTCAGTCCCTGACGCAAAACACATAGTAGCTACATGTCCCCATTGTCAAAAAGCACCATTGTGGTCCAGTGGAGTCAACCCCAGAGGTCTTAAGGCCTCCGAGGTGTGGCAAACAGACTTTACACTCTGCCACTTGCTAAAACCTCGAGCGTAGTTAGCGGTAACCGTGGATACATATAGCGGAGTGATCGCGGCCACTCAACACTTTAAAACTGACTCCAAAGCAACCATTCAACATTGGCTAACAACCATGGCGTGGCTAGGTATCCCCAATCAGATCAAAACAGACAATGGTCCAAATTTTGTCTCCAAGTCAGTCCAGGCATTTGTTTCAAAATGGGGTATTACCCTAACACACGGCATCCCGTATAATAGTACAGGACAAGCTATAGTAGAACGAGCAAATCACACCCTGAAATCCAAATTGGAAGTACTAGCAAAAACAGAAGGTTTTGCCAACGCCATTCCCCAAAAGGACCAACCACGCCTTTTAGCGACTGCTCTGTTAGCACTAAATCAGTTCCCCTGGGGGGAGGAGGTAAATAGTCCTACCCAAAAACATTGGGCCACTCGAGCATTAGAAGAAGGCCCGCTAGTTATAATCAGAAATGAGTTGGGAGAATGGGAACAAGGATGGAGGCTAGTCCTTACAGGGCGGGGGTATGGCGCCGTCAAAAAAGACGGAAAAGTTGGGTGGTGTCCGCTTAAGTCCATTAAACCAGACCTCCAGAATAAAACTAATGAAAACTGTGAGTTTTTGTCCACAGGACCGGATCATCGGACGCCCCCGTGACCCATACTCCCCGATAGCAACAGGAAGTGACGAGCCGGCAAGCGTCCCGTCCGAACCTGAAGATTCCGCACCGGCGGAGCCCGGACAACATCTAAGCAACCCCGGCAAGGGAAAATTCCGATGCTTTTGTGTAATCCTGATTTTAAAGCTTATCATTGCAGGAAAGGCAGAACCAGATTACAATCCCCATCGGCCATTCAGGTGGGTCCTACAAGACCTCACCAGCGATCGAGTGATAGCGGTAAACGTGACAGCAGGCTCCCCAACTTTCGTGGTAACGAATTTCGATTTGTTCCCTAAACGTGGAGGTCCTAAATCAATATGGGGAACGTATTGGTGTCCTAGTTCAAACCCAGGGAAGAGTTACTGTAACTATCCAGGACGCTGGTTTTGTGGGTACTGGGGATGTGAAACCATTGTGACAAGCAATAGATGGAAACCAGAAAGGGAGGACAAAAATTTGCGAGTAGAATGGGGACCAAACGGGTGCAATCGTCCAAAATTCACATCCAATGGACTGCTAGCCAACAAAGGTACCTGTTCCCATCTGGTTTTGAAGATCCAAAACCCGGCTAATACGGGTTGGGTCGTGGGAAAGAGGTGGTCAGTATTCATTCACAGCGCTTTCAAAGATCCAGGAATAGTGATACAAATCCTTAAGACAATCCCACAAACACCCCAAGCGATCGGGCCTAATCCAGTTCTTAACCCACCAACATCAACATATAGCAACACACACGATATCGAAGTTACAACCCCCGATAACGTCCAAATCCCTTACAAAAATCTTCTTTGGAAAATAATGCAAGCTAGCTTCCAAGTATTGAACGAGACAAATCCAAATCTTACAGAGCATTGCTGGTTATGTTACGGAATAAGACCACCCTTTTATGAGGCCATAGGAGTAAGTGACCTACCCATGAAGACAAATGATGCAAACCCGGCCCAGTGTATATGGGACACAGAAAAACAAGGCATTACGTTATCACAGGTGGTAGGGAAGGGAGTGTGTGTAGGCAAAGTCCCAAAGCATAGAGAACAACTGTGTGTTAATAAGACGCTGAGTAAAGCCTCTACCAAATGGTTAATACCAACCAAAAATGCCAAGTGGGTCTGTTCTACTACCGGAGTTACGCCTTGTTTGTCATTAGAAAATCTTGATAAGTCCTCAGAACATTGTATCCAAGTGTCCATAGTCCCAAAAATTTTCTACCATCCCAAAGAATTTGTCTATAACTCTCAAGTTACCCCAGAACATCATTTGGTGAAACGAGAACCCTTTACAGCACTAACGGTAGCCACCTTAATGATCTTAGGAACAGCAGGAGTAAGTACGGGAGTAACATCCTTGGTACACCAAAGCAAAGGATTCAGCGCCCTAAGAGTAGCAGTAGACGAAGACCTAGCGAGGATTGAACAATCAATAAGTGCATTAGAACAATCAGTTAGATCACTATCCGAAGTAGTGTTACAAAATTGAAGGGGATTGGACCTAATGTTCTTACAGCAGGGAGGAGTGTGTGTTGCACTGAGGGAAGAGTGTTGTACATATGAGGATCACACCGGAATAGTGAGAGACACCATGGCTAAACTGCGAGGACTGGAAAAGCGAAAAAGAGAATGGGAGAAGCAACAAAACTGGTACGAATCATGGTTCAACCGTTCGCCGTGGTTAACCACCCTGATATCCTCCTTGATAGGGCCAGTCACGATAATCCTGCTGACATTGATTTTCGGACCCTGTATACTGAATAAGCTCGTGTCGTTTGTCAAAAAACGACTACAAAGCGTTAACATCATGTTTGTAGAGCACCAAAAAATGCTTTAAGAATGTATTTATTTAACATTGTCACTAATAATTTCCTGACTTACCCCTTAACTTCCTTACTTACCTGCCTTAACTAACTAATTTATGGTGTTTATAGTTTTTAATATAGTTTTCTACTTAGATTTATAATATATATTACATATATTTTTTAAGACTTTTTATAAAACTAAAAATTTTTGCTAATTATATTAATATAATTTTTATAACTAATTTAATTAATTTAACTAATTTAACGACGCATAGGGAGGGGGGAAATGTAGGTAATTAGGGCCTGGCAGTCGGAAGATCTCGCGTTGTACGGAAAGTTAGAGCCCCTCTCCTAATGACCAATAGTGTTTAATTTACGATGTAAGCAGACGGAAGTGGCGTCGTAAACCAAAGGTATATAACACTGTGTTGACCACTAATAAACGCCATTTGCTGTCCACCACATTGGTGTCTGCAAGCTGATGGACGGGGGTCGCCGTTCCTGAACCAGGTCGCCACGCCTGCACGCCAGGCGACAGATTAGGGTTAGGGTACGACTTAGGGCTAGGGTTAGGGCTAGGGTTAGGGTTAGGATTAGGGTTTAGGGTTATGGTTAGGGTTAGGGGTTAGGGGTTAGGCTTAGGGTTAGCGTTACGGTTAGGGGTTAGGGTTAGGGCTAAGGTTAGGGTTAGGGTTAGGGCTAGGGTTAGGGTTAGGGTTACGGCTAGGGTTAGGGTTAGGTTAGGGTTAGGGTTAGGAGTTAGGGTTAGGGTTTCTATTAGGTTAGTTTTAAGGGCTAAGGTTAGTTTTAGGGTTAAGGTTGGGTTAGGGTTAGGATTAGGGTTAGGGTACGACTTAGGGCTAGGGTTAGGGCTAGGGTTAGGGTTAGGGTTTAAGGTTATGGTTAGGGTTAGGGGTTAGGGGTTATGGTTAGGGTTAGCATTACGGTTAGGGGTTAGGAGTTAGGGTTAGGGCTAAGGTTAGGGTTAGGGTTAGGGCTAGGGTTAGGGTTAGGGTTACGGCTAGGGTTAGGGTTAGGTTAGGGTTAGGAGTTAGGGTTAGGATTTCTATTAGGTTAGTTTTAAGGGCTAAGGTTAGTCTTAGGGTTAACGTTGGATTAGTGTTAGGATTAGGGTTAGGGTACGACTTAGGGCTGGGGTTAGGGCTAGGGTTAGGGTTAGGGTTAGGGTTTAGGGTTATGGTTAGGGTTAGGCGTTAGTGGTTAGGGGTTAGACTTAGGGTTAGTGTTACGGTTAGGGGTTAGAGGTTAGGGTTAGGGCTAGGCTTAGGTTTAGGGTGAGGGTTATGGCTAGGGTTAGGGTTAGGTTAGGGTTAGGGTTAGGAGTTAGGGTTAGGGTTTCTATTAGGTTAGTTTTAAGGGCTAAGTTTAGTTTTAGGGTTAAGGTTGGGTTAGGGTTAGGATTAGGGTTAGGGTACGACTTCGGGCTAGGGTTAGGGTAGGGTTAGGGTTATGGTTAGGGTTTAGGGTTATGTTTAGGGTTATGGGTCAGGGGTTAGGGGTTAGACTTTGGATCAGCGTTACGGTTAGGGGTTAAGGGTTAGGGTTAGGGCTAAGGTTAGGGTTAGGGTTAGGGTTAGGGCTAGGGTTAGGGTTAGGGTTAGGGTTACGGCTAGGGTTAGGGTTAGGGTTACGGCTAGGGTTAGGGTTAGGGTTAGGTTAGGCTTAGGGTTAGGAGTTAGGGTTAGGGTTTCTATTAGGTTAGTTTTAAGGGCTAAGGTTAGTTTTAGGGTTAAGGTTGGGTTAGGGTTAGGATTAGGGTTAGGGTACGACTTAGGGCTAGGGTTAGGGCTAGGGTTAGGGTTACGGTTAGGGTTAGGGTTTAGGGTTCTGCTTAGGGTTAGGGGTTAGTGGTAAGGGGTTAGACTTAGGGTTAGCGTTACGGTTAGGGGTTAGGGGTTAGGGTTAGGGCTAAGGTTATGGTTAGGGTTAGGGCTAGGGCTAGGGTTAGGGTTAGGGTTAGGGTTACAGCGAGGGTTAGGGTTATGTTAGGGTTAGGGTTTGTATTAGTTTAGTTTTAAGGGCTAAGTTTAGTTTTAGGGTTAAGGTTGGGTTAGGGTTAGGATTAGGGTTAGGGTACGACTTAGGGCTAGGGTTAGGGTTAGGGTTAGGGTTAGGGTTTAGGGTTATGGTTAGGGTTAGGGGTTAGGGGTTAGGGGTTAGGCTTAGGGTTAGCGTTACGGTTAGGGGTTAGGGGTTAGGGTTAGGGCTAAGGTTAGGGTTAGGGTTAGGGTCAGGGTTAGCGCTAGGGATAGGGTTAGGGTTAGGGTTACGGCTAGGGTTAGGGTTAGGGTTAGGTTAGGCTTAGGGTTAGGAGTTAGGGTTAGGGTTTCTATTAGGTTAGTTTTAAGGGCTAAGGTTAGTTTTAGGGTTAAGGTTGGGTTAGGGTTAGGATTAGGGTTAGGGTACGACTTAGGGCTAGGGTTAGGGCTAGGGTTAGGGTTATGGTTAGGGTTAGGGTTTAGGGTTATGGTTAGGGTTAGGGGTTAGGGGTTAGGCTTAGGGTTAGCGTTACGGTTAGGGGTTAGGGGTTAGGGTTAGGGCTAAGGTTAGGGTTAGGGTTAGGGTTAGGGCTAGGGTTAGGGTTAGGGTTAGGGTTACGGCTAGGGTTAGGGTTAGGGTTAGGTTAGGCTTAGGCTTAGGAGTTAGGGTTAGGGTTTCTATTAGGTTAGTTTTAAGGGCTAAGGTTAGTTTTAGGGTTAAGGTTGGGTTAGGGTTAGGATTAGGGTTAGGGTACGACTTAGGGCTAGGGTTAGGGCTAGGGTTAGGGTTAGGGTTAGGGTTAGGGTTTAGGGTTATGGTTAGGGTTAGGGGTTAGGGGTTAGGCTTAGGGTTAGCGTTACGGTTAGGGGTTAGGGGTTAGGGTTAGGGCTAAGGTTCGGGTTAGGGTTAGGGCTAGGGTTAGGGTTAGGGTTAGGGTTACGGCTAGGGTTAGGGTTAGGGTTAGGTTAGGCTTAGGGTTAGGAGTTAGGGTTAGGGTTTCTATTAGGTTAGTTTTAAGGGCTAAGGTTTGTTTTAGGGTTAAGTTTGGGTTAGGGTTAGGATTAGGGTTAGGGTACGACTTCGGGCTAGGGTTAGGGCTAGGGTTAGGGTTAGGGTTAGGGTTTAGGGTTATGGTTAGGGTTAGGGGTTAGGGGTTAGGCTTAGGGTTAGCGTTACGGTTAAGGGTTAGGGGTTAGGGTTAGGGCTAAGGTTAGGGTTAGGGTTAGGGTTAGTGTTAGGGCTAGGGTTAGGGTTAGGGTTAGGGTTACGGCTAGGGTTAGGGTTAGGGTTAGGTTAGGCTTAGGGTTAGGAGTTAGGGTTAGGGTTTCTATTAGGTTAGTTTTAAGGGCTAAGTTTAGTTTTAGGGTTAAGGTTGGGTTAGGGTTAGGATTAGGGTTAGGGTACGACTTCGGGCTAGGGTTAGGGCTAGGGTTAGGGTTAGGGTTAGGGTTTAGGGTTATGGTTAGGGTTAGGGGTTAGGGGTTAGGGGTTAGGCTTAGGGTTAGCGTTACGTTTAAGGGTTAGGGGTTAGGGTTAGGGCTAAGGTTAGGGTTAGGGTTAGGGTTAGTGTTAGGGCTAGGGTTAGGGTTAGAGTTACGGCTAGGGTTAGGGTTAGGGTTAGGTTAGGCTTAGGGTTAGGAGTTAGGGTTAGGGTTTCTATTAGGTTAGTTTTAAGGGCTAAGGTTAGTTTTAGGGTTAAGGTTGGGTTAGAGTTAGGATTAGGGTTAGGGTACGACTTCGGGCTAGGGTTAGGGCTAGGGTTAGGGTTAGGGTTTAGGGTTATGGTTAGGGTTAGGGGTTAGGGGTTAGGGGTTAGGCTTAGGGTTAGCGTTACGGTTAGGGGTTAGGGGTTAGGGTTAGGGCTAAGGTTAGGGTTAGGGTTAGGGTTAGGGTTACGGCTAGGGTTAGGGTTAGGGTTAGGTTAGGCTTAGGGTTAGGAGTTAGGGTTAGGGTTTCTATTAGGTTAGTTTTAAGGGCTAAGGTTAGTTTTAGGGTTAAGGTTGGGTTAGGGTTAGGATTAGGGTTAGGGTACGACTTAGGGCTAGGGTTAGGGCTAGGGTTAGGGTTAGGGTTAGGGTTTAGGGTTATGGTTAGGGTTAGGGGTTAGGGGTTAGGGGTTAGGCTTAGGGTTAGCGTTACGGTTAGGGGTTAGGGGTTAGGGTTAGGGCTAAGGTTAGGGTTAGGGTTAGGGTTAGGGCTAGGGTTAGGGTTAGGGTTAGGGTTACGGCTAGGGTTAGGGTTAGGGTTAGGTTGGGCTTAGGGTTAGGAGTTAGGGTTAGGGTTTCTATTAGGTTAGTTTTAAGGGCTAAGGTTAGTTTTAGGGTTAAGGTTGGGTTAGGGTTAGGATTTGGGTTAGGGTACGACTTAGGGCTAGGGTTAGGGCTAGGGTTAGGGTTAGGGTTAGGGTTTAGGGTTAGGGTTAGGGTTACGGTTAGGGGTTAGGGGTTAGGCTTAGGGTTAGCGTTACGGTTAGGGGTTAGGGGTTAGGGTTAGGGCTAAGGTTAGGGTTAGGGTTAGGGTTAGGGCTAGGGTTAGGGTTAGGGTTAGGGTTACGGCTAGGGTTAGGGTTAGGGTTAGGTTAGGCTTAGGGTTAGGAGTTAGGGTTAGGGTTTCTATTAGGTTAGTTTTAAGGGCTAAGGTTAGTTTTAGGGTTAAGGTTGGGTTAGGGTTAGGATTTGGGTTAGGGTACGACTTCGGGCTAGGGTTAGGGCTAGGGTTAGGGTTAGGGTTAGGGTTAGGGTTTAGGGTTATGGTTAGGGTTAGGGGTTAGGGGTTAGGGGTTAGGCTTAGGGTTAGCGTTACGGTTAGGGGTTAGGGGTTAGGGTTAGGGCTAAGGTTAGGGTTAGGGTTAGGGTTAGGGTTAGGGCTAGGGTTAGGGTTAGGGTTAGAGTTACGGCTAGGGTTAGGGTTAGGGTTAGGTTAGGCTTAGGGTTAGGAGTTAGGGTTAGGGTTTCTATTAGGTTAGTTTTAAGGGCTAAGGTTAGTTTTAGGGTTAAGGTTGGGTTAGGGTTAGGATTAGGGTTAGGGTACGACTTAGGGCTAGGGTTAGGGCTAGGGTTAGGGTTAGGGTTAGGGTTAGGGTTTAGGGTTATGGTTAGGGGTTAGGGGTTAGGCTTAGGGTTAGCGTTACGGTTAGGGGTTAGGGGTTAGGGTTAGGGCTAAGGTTCGGGTTAGGGTTAGGGCTAGGGTTAGGGTTAGGGTTAGGGTTACGGCTAGGGTTAGGGTTAGGGTTAGGTTAGGCTTAGGGTTAGGAGTTAGGGTTAGGGTTTCTATTAGGTTAGTTTTAAGGGCTAAGGTTTGTTTTAGGGTTAAGGTTGGGTTAGGGTTAGGATTAGGGTTAGGGTACGAATTAGGGCTAGGGTTAGGGCTAGGGTTAGGGTTAGGGTTAGGGTTTAGGGTTATGGTTAGGGTTAGGGGTTAGGGGTTAGGGGTTAGGCTTAGGGTTAGCGTTAGGGTTAGGGGTTAGGGGTTAGGGTTAGGGCTAAGGTTAGGGTTAGGGTTAGGGTTAGGGTTAGGGCTAGGGTTAGGGTTAGGGTTAGGGTTACGGCTAGGGTTAGGGTTAGGGTTAGGTTGGGCTTAGGGTTAGGAGTTAGGGTTAGGGTTTCTATTAGGTTAGTTTTAAGGGCTAAGGTTAGTTTTAGGGTTAAGGTTGGGTTAGGGTTAGGATTTGGGTTAGGGTACGACTTAGGGCTAGGGTTAGGGCTAGGGTTAGGGTTAGGGTTAGGGTTTAGGGTTAGGGTTAGGGTTACGGTTAGGGGTTAGGGGTTAGGCTTAGGGTTAGCGTTACGGTTAGGGGTTAGGGGTTAGGGTTAGGGCTAAGGTTAGGGTTAGGGTTAGGGTTAGGGCTAGGGTTAGGGTTAGGGTTACGGCTAGGGTTAGGGTTAGGGTTAGGTTAGGCTTAGGGTTAGGAGTTAGGGTTAGGGTTTCTATTAGGTTAGTTTTAAGGGCTAAGGTTAGTTTTAGGGTTAAGGTTGGGTTAGGGTTAGGATTAGGGTTAGGGTACGACTTAGGGCTAGGGTTAGGGCTAGGGTTAGGGTTAGGGTTAGGGTTAGGGTTTAGGGTTATGGTTAGGGTTAGGGGTTAGGGGTTAGGGGTTAGGCTTAGGGTTAGCGTTACGGTTAGGGGTTAGGGGTTAGGGTTAGGGCTAAGGTTAGGGTTAGGGTTAGGGTTAGGGCTAGGGTTAGGGTTAGGGTTAGAGTTACGGCTAGGGTTAGGGTTAGGGTTAGGTTAGGCTTAGGGTTAGGAGTTAGGGTTAGGGTTTCTATTAGGTTAGTTTTAAGGGCTAAGGTTAGTTTTAGGGTTAAGGTTGGGTTAGGGTTAGGATTAGGGTTAGGGTACGACTTAGGGCTAGGGTTAGGGCTAGGGTTAGGGTTAGGGTTAGGGTTAGGGTTTAGGGTTATGGTTAGGGGTTAGGGGTTAGGGGTTAGGCTTAGGGTTAGCGTTACGGTTAGGGGTTAGGGGTTAGGGTTAGGGCTAAGGTTCGGGTTAGGGTTAGGGCTAGGGTTAGGGTTAGGGTTAGGGTTACGGCTAGGGTTAGGGTTAGGGTTAGGTTAGGCTTAGGGTTAGGAGTTAGGGTTAGGGTTTCTATTAGGTTAGTTTTAAGGGCTAAGGTTTGTTTTAGGGTTAAGGTTGGGTTAGGGTTAGGATTAGGGTTAGGGTACGACTTTGGGCTAGGGTTAGGGCTAGGGTTAGGGTTAGGGTTAGGGTTTAGGGTTATGGTTAGGGTTAGGGGTTAGGGGTTAGGGGTTAGGCTTAGGGTTAGCGTTACGGTTAAGGGTTAGGGGTTAGGGTTAGGGCTAAGGTTAGGGTTAGGGTTAGGGTTAGTGTTAGGGCTAGGGTTAGGGTTAGGGTTAGGGTTACGGCTAGGGTTAGGGTTAGGGTTAGGTTAGGCTTAGGGTTAGGAGTTAGGGTTAGGGTTTCTATTAGGTTAGTTTTAAGGGCTAAGTTTAGTTTTAGGGTTAAGGTTGGGTTAGGGTTAGGATTAGGGTTAGGGTACGACTTAGGGCTAGGGTTAGGGCTAGGGTTAGGGTTAGGGTTAGGGTTTAGGGTTATGGTTAGGGTTAGGGGTTAGGGGTTAGGGGTTAGGCTTAGGGTTAGCGTTACGTTTAAGGGTTAGGGGTTAGGGTTAGGGCTAAGGTTAGGGTTAGGGTTAGGGTTAGTGTTAGGGCTAGGGTTAGGGTTAGAGTTACGGCTAGGGTTAGGGTTAGGGTTAGGTTAGGCTTAGGGTTAGGAGTTAGGGTTAGGGTTTCTATTAGGTTAGTTTTAAGGGCTAAGGTTAGTTTTAGGGTTAAGGTTGGGTTAGGGTTAGGATTTGGGTTAGGGTACGACTTAGGGCTAGGGTTAGGGCTAGGGTTAGGGTTAGGGTTAGGGTTTAGGGTTAGGGTTAGGGTTACGGTTAGGGGTTAGGGGTTAGGCTTAGGGTTAGCGTTACGGTTAGGGGTTAGGGGTTAGGGTTAGGGCTAAGGTTAGGGTTAGGGTTAGGGTTAGGGTTAGGGCTAGGGTTAGGGTTAGGGTTAGGGTTACGGCTAGGGTTAGGGTTAGGGTTAGGTTAGGCTTAGGGTTAGGAGTTAGGGTTAGGGTTTCTATTAGGTTAGTTTTAAGGGCTAAGGTTAGTTTTAGGGTTAAGGTTGGGTTAGGGTTAGGATTAGGGTTAGGGTACGACTTAGGGCTAGGGTTAGGGCTAGGGTTAGGGTTAGGGTTAGGGTTAGGGTTTAGGGTTATGGTTAGGGTTAGGGGTTAGGGGTTAGGGGTTAGGCTTAGGGTTAGCGTTACGGTTAGGGGTTAGGGGTTAGGGTTAGGGCTAAGGTTAGGGTTAGGGTTAGGGTTAGGGCTAGGGTTAGGGTTAGGGTTAGAGTTACGGCTAGGGTTAGGGTTAGGGTTAGGTTAGGCTTAGGGTTAGGAGTTAGGGTTAGGGTTTCTATTAGGTTAGTTTTAAGGGCTAAGGTTAGTTTTAGGGTTAAGGTTGGGTTAGGGTTAGGATTAGGGTTAGGGTACGACTTAGGGCTAGGGTTAGGGCTAGGGTTAGGGTTAGGGTTAGGGTTAGGGTTTAGGGTTATGGTTAGGGGTTAGGGGTTAGGGGTTAGGCTTAGGGTTAGCGTTACGGTTAGGGGTTAGGGGTTAGGGTTAGGGCTAAGGTTAGGGCTAGGGTTAGGGTTAGGGTTAGGGTTACGGCTAGGGTTAGGGTTAGGGTTAGGTTAGGCTTAGGGTTAGGAGTTAGGGTTAGGGTTTCTATTAGGTTAGTTTTAAGGGCTAAGGTTTGTTTTAGGGTTAAGGTTGGGTTAGGGTTAGGATTAGGGTTAGGGTACGACTTCGGGCTAGGGTTAGGGCTAGGGTTAGGGTTAGGGTTAGGGTTTAGGGTTATGGTTAGGGTTAGGGGTTAGGGGTTAGGGGTTAGGCTTAGGGTTAGCGTTAGGGTTAGGGGTTAGGGGTTAGGGTTAGGGCTAAGGTTAGGGTTAGGGTTAGGGTTAGGGCTAGGGTTAGGGTTAGGGTTAGGGTTACGGCTAGGGTTAGGGTTAGGGTTAGGTTGGGCTTAGGGTTAGGAGTTAGGGTTAGGGTTTCTATTAGGTTAGTTTTAAGGGCTAAGGTTAGTTTTAGGGTTAAGGTTGGGTTAGGGTTAGGATTTGGGTTAGGGTACGACTTAGGGCTAGGGTTAGGGCTAGGGTTAGGGTTAGGGTTAGGGTTTAGGGTTAGGGTTAGGGTTACGGTTAGGGGTTAGGGGTTAGGCTTAGGGTTAGCGTTACGGTTAGGGGTTAGGGGTTAGGGTTAGGGCTAAGGTTAGGGTTAGGGTTAGGGTTAGGGCTAGGGTTAGGGTTAGGGTTAGGGTTACGGCTAGGGTTAGGGTTAGGGTTACGGTTAGGGGTTAGGGGTTAGGCTTAGGGTTAGCGTTACGGTTAGGGGTTAGGGGTTAGGGTTAGGGCTAAGGTTAGGGTTAGGGTTAGGGTTAGGGCTAGGGTTAGGCTTAGGGTTAGCGTTACGGTTAGGGGTTAGGGGTTAGGGTTAGGGCTAAGGTTAGGGTTAGGGTTAGGGTTAGGGTTAGGGCTAGGGTTAGGGTTAGGGTTAGAGTTACGGCTAGGGTTAGGGTTAGGGTTAGGTTAGGCTTAGGGTTAGGAGTTAGGGTTAGGGTTTCTATTAGGTTAGTTTTAAGGGCTAAGGTTAGTTTTAGGGTTAAGGTTGGGTTAGGGTTAGGATTAGGGTTAGGGTACGACTTAGGGCTAGGGTTAGGGCTAGGGTTAGGGTTAGGGTTAGGGTTAGGGTTTAGGGTTATGGTTAGGGGTTAGGGGTTAGGGGTTAGGCTTAGGGTTAGCGTTACGGTTAGGGGTTAGGGGTTAGGGTTAGGGCTAAGGTTCGGGTTAGGGTTAGGGCTAGGGTTAGGGTTAGGGTTAGGGTTACGGCTAGGGTTAGGGTTAGGGTTAGGTTAGGCTTAGGGTTAGGAGTTAGGGTTAGGGTTTCTATTAGGTTAGTTTTAAGGGCTAAGGTTTGTTTTAGGGTTAAGGTTGGGTTAGGGTTAGGATTAGGGTTAGGGTACGACTTCGGGCTAGGGTTAGGGCTAGGGTTAGGGTTAGGGTTAGGGTTTAGGGTTATGGTTAGGGTTAGGGGTTAGGGGTTAGGGGTTAGGCTTAGGGTTAGCGTTACGGTTAAGGGTTAGGGGTTAGGGTTAGGGCTAAGGTTAGGGTTAGGGTTAGGGTTAGTGTTAGGGCTAGGGTTAGGGTTAGGGTTAGGGTTACGGCTAGGGTTAGGGTTAGGGTTAGGTTAGGCTTAGGGTTAGGAGTTAGGGTTAGGGTTTCTATTAGGTTAGTTTTAAGGGCTAAGTTTAGTTTTAGGGTTAAGGTTGGGTTAGGGTTAGGATTAGGGTTAGGGTACGACTTCGGGCTAGGGTTAGGGCTAGGGTTAGGGTTAGGGTTTAGGGTTATGGTTAGGGTTAGGGGTTAGGGGTTAGGGGTTAGGCTTAGGGTTAGCGTTACGTTTAAGGGTTAGGGGTTAGGGTTAGGGCTAAGGTTAGGGTTAGGGTTAGGGTTAGTGTTAGGGCTAGGGTTAGGGTTAGAGTTACGGCTAGGGTTAGGGTTAGGGTTAGGTTAGGCTTAGGGTTAGGAGTTAGGGTTAGGGTTTCTATTAGGTTAGTTTTAAGGGCTAAGTTTAGTTTTAGGGTTAAGGTTGGGTTAGGGTTAGGATTTGGGTTAGGGTACGACTTAGGGCTAGGGTTAGGGCTAGGGTTAGGGTTAGGGTTAGGGTTTAGGGTTAGGGTTAGGGTTACGGTTAGGGGTTAGGGGTTAGGCTTAGGGTTAGCGTTACGGTTAGGGGTTAGGGGTTAGGGTTAGGGCTAAGGTTAGGGTTAGGGTTAGGGTTAGGGCTAGGGTTAGGGTTAGGGTTAGGGTTACGGCTAGGGTTAGGGTTAGGTTAGGCTTAGGGTTAGGAGTTAGGGTTAGGGTTTCTATTAGGTTAGTTTTAAGGGCTAAGGTTAGTTTTAGGGTTAAGGTTGGGTTAGGGTTAGGATTAGGGTTAGGGTACGACTTAGGGCTAGGGTTAGGGCTAGGGTTAGGGTTAGGGTTAGGGTTAGGGTTTAGGGTTAGGGTTAGGGTTAGGGGTTAGGGGTTAGGGGTTAGGCTTAGGGTTAGCGTTACGGTTAGGGGTTAGGGGTTAGGGTTAGGGCTAAGGTTAGGGTTAGGGTTAGGGTTAGGGCTAGGGTTAGGGTTAGGGTTAGAGTTACGGCTAGGGTTAGGGTTAGGGTTAGGTTAGGCTTAGGGTTAGGAGTTAGGGTTAGGGTTTCTATTAGGTTAGTTTTAAGGGCTAAGGTTTGTTTTAGGGTTAAGGTTGGGTTAGGGTTAGGATTAGGGTTAGGGTACGACTTTGGGCTAGGGTTAGGGCTAGGGTTAGGGTTAGGGTTAGGGTTTAGGGTTATGGTTAGGGTTAGGGGTTAGGGGTTAGGGGTTAGGCTTAGGGTTAGCGTTACGGTTAAGGGTTAGGGGTTAGGGTTAGGGCTAAGGTTAGGGTTAGGGTTAGGGTTAGTGTTAGGGCTAGGGTTAGGGTTAGGGTTAGGGTTACGGCTAGGGTTAGGGTTAGGGTTAGGTTAGGCTTAGGGTTAGGAGTTAGGGTTAGGGTTTCTATTAGGTTAGTTTTAAGGGCTAAGTTTAGTTTTAGGGTTAAGGTTGGGTTAGGGTTAGGATTAGGGTTAGGGTACGACTTCGGGCTAGGGTTAGGGCTAGGGTTAGGGTTAGGGTTAGGGTTTAGGGTTATGGTTAGGTTTAGGGGTTAGGGGTTAGGGGTTAGGCTTAGGGTTAGCGTTACGTTTAAGGGTTAGGGGTTAGGGTTAGGGCTAAGGTTAGGGTTAGGGTTAGGGTTAGTGTTAGGGCTAGGGTTAGGGTTAGAGTTACGGCTAGGGTTAGGGTTAGGGTTAGGTTAGGCTTAGGGTTAGGAGTTAGGGTTAGGGTTTCTATTAGGTTAGTTTTAAGGGCTAAGGTTAGTTTTAGGGTTAAGGTTGGGTTAGGGTTAGGATTTGGGTTAGGGTACGACTTAGGGCTAGGGTTAGGGCTAGGGTTAGGGTTAGGGTTAGGGTTTAGGGTTAGGGTTAGGGTTACGGTTAGGGGTTAGGGGTTAGGCTTAGGGTTAGCGTTACGGTTAGGGGTTAGGGGTTAGGGTTAGGGCTAAGGTTAGGGTTAGGGTTAGGGTTAGGGCTAGGGTTAGGGTTAGGGTTAGGGTTACGGCTAGGGTTAGGGTTAGGGTTAGGTTAGGCTTAGGGTTAGGAGTTAGGGTTAGGGTTTCTATTAGGTTAGTTTTAAGGGCTAAGGTTAGTTTTAGGGTTAAGGTTGGGTTAGGGTTAGGATTAGGGTTAGGGTACGACTTAGGGCTAGGGTTAGGGCTAGGGTTAGGGTTAGGGTTAGGGTTAGGGTTTAGGGTTATGGTTAGGGTTAGGGGTTAGGGGTTAGGGGTTAGGCTTAGGGTTAGCGTTACGGTTAGGGGTTAGGGGTTAGGGTTAGGGCTAAGGTTAGGGTTAGGGTTAGGGTTAGGGTTAGGGCTAGGGTTAGGGTTAGGGTTAGAGTTACGGCTAGGGTTAGGGTTAGGGTTAGGTTAGGCTTAGGGTTAGGAGTTAGGGTTAGGGTTTCTATTAGGTTAGTTTTAAGGGCTAAGGTTAGTTTTAGGGTTAAGGTTGGGTTAGGGTTAGGATTAGGGTTAGGGTACGACTTAGGGCTAGGGTTAGGGCTAGGGTTAGGGTTAGGGTTAGGGTTAGGGTTTAGGGTTATGGTTAGGGGTTAGGGGTTAGGGGTTAGGCTTAGGGTTAGCGTTACGGTTAGGGGTTAGGGGTTAGGGTTAGGGCTAAGGTTCGGGTTAGGGTTAGGGCTAGGGTTAGGGTTAGGGTTAGGGTTACGGCTAGGGTTAGGGTTAGGGTTAGGTTAGGCTTAGGGTTAGGAGTTAGGGTTAGGGTTTCTATTAGGTTAGTTTTAAGGGCTAAGGTTTGTTTTAGGGTTAAGGTTGGGTTAGGGTTAGGATTAGGGTTAGGGTACGACTTCGGGCTAGGGTTAGGGCTAGGGTTAGGGTTAGGGTTAGGGTTTAGGGTTATGGTTAGGGTTAGGGGTTAGGGGTTAGGGGTTAGGCTTAGGGTAGCGTTACGGTTAAGGGTTAGGGGTTAGGGTTAGGGCTAAGGTTAGGGTTAGGGTTAGGGTTAGTGTTAGGGCTAGGGTTAGGGTTAGGGTTAGGGTTACGGCTAGGGTTAGGGTTAGGGTTAGGTTAGGCTTAGGGTTAGGAGTTAGGGTTAGGGTTTCTATTAGGTTAGTTTTAAGGGCTAAGTTTAGTTTTAGGGTTAAGGTTGGGTTAGGGTTAGGATTTGGGTTAGGGTACGACTTAGGGCTAGGGTTAGGGCTAGGGTTAGGGTTAGGGTTAGGGTTTAGGGTTAGGGTTAGGGTTACGGTTAGGGGTTAGGGGTTAGGCTTAGGGTTAGCGTTACGGTTAGGGGTTAGGGGTTAGGGTTAGGGCTAAGGTTAGGGTTAGGGTTAGGGTTAGGGCTAGGGTTAGGGTTAGGGTTAGGGTTACGGCTAGGGTTAGGGTTAGGGTTAGGTTAGGCTTAGGGTTAGGAGTTAGGGTTAGGGTTTCTATTAGGTTAGTTTTAAGGGCTAAGGTTAGTTTTAGGGTTAAGGTTGGGTTAGGGTTAGGATTAGGGTTAGGGTACGACTTAGGGCTAGGGTTAGGGCTAGGGTTAGGGTTAGGGTTAGGGTTAGGGTTTAGGGTTATGGTTAGGGTTAGGGGTTAGGGGTTAGGGGTTAGGCTTAGGGTTAGCGTTACGGTTAGGGGTTAGGGGTTAGGGTTAGGGCTAAGGTTAGGGTTAGGGTTAGGGTTAGGGTTAGGGCTAGGGTTAGGGTTAGGGTTAGAGTTACGGCTAGGGTTAGGGTTAGGGTTAGGTTAGGCTTAGGGTTAGGAGTTAGGGTTAGGGTTTCTATTAGGTTAGTTTTAAGGGCTAAGGTTAGTTTTAGGGTTAAGGTTGGGTTAGGGTTAGGATTAGGGTTAGGGTACGACTTAGGGCTAGGGTTAGGGCTAGGGTTAGGGTTAGGGTTAGGGTTAGGGTTTAGGGTTATGGTTAGGGGTTAGGGGTTAGGGGTTAGGCTTAGGGTTAGCGTTACGGTTAGGGGTTAGGGGTTAGGGTTAGGGCTAAGGTTCGGGTTAGGGTTAGGGCTAGGGTTAGGGTTAGGGTTAGGGTTACGGCTAGGGTTAGGGTTAGGGTTAGGTTAGGCTTAGGGTTAGGAGTTAGGGTTAGGGTTTCTATTAGGTTAGTTTTAAGGGCTAAGGTTTGTTTTAGGGTTAAGGTTGGGTTAGGGTTAGGATTAGGGTTAGGGTACGACTTCGGGCTAGGGTTAGGGCTAGGGTTAGGGTTAGGGTTAGGGTTTAGGGTTATGGTTAGGGTTAGGGGTTAGGGGTTAGGGGTTAGGCTTAGGGTAGCGTTACGGTTAAGGGTTAGGGGTTAGGGTTAGGGCTAAGGTTAGGGTTAGGGTTAGGGTTAGTGTTAGGGCTAGGGTTAGGGTTAGGGTTAGGGTTACGGCTAGGGTTAGGGTTAGGGTTAGGTTAGGCTTAGGGTTAGGAGTTAGGGTTAGGGTTTCTATTAGGTTAGTTTTAAGGGCTAAGGTTAGTTTTAGGGTTAAGGTTGGGTTAGGGTTAGGATTAGGGTTAGGGTACGACTTAGGGCTAGGGTTAGGGCTAGGGTTAGGGTTAGGGTTAGGGTTTAGGGTTATGGTTAGGGTTAGGGGTTAGGGGTTAGGGGTTAGGCTTAGGGTTAGCGTTACGTTTAAGGGTTAGGGGTTAGGGTTAGGGCTAAGGTTAGGGTTAGGGTTAGGGTTAGTGTTAGGGCTAGGGTTAGGGTTAGAGTTACGGCTAGGGTTAGGGTTAGGGTTAGGTTAGGCTTAGGGTTAGGAGTTAGGGTTAGGGTTTCTATTAGGTTAGTTTTAAGGGCTAAGTTTAGTTTTAGGGTTAAGGTTGGGTTAGAGTTAGGATTAGGGTTAGGGTACGACTTAGGGCTAGGGTTAGGGCTAGGGTTAGGGTTAGGGTTTAGGGTTATGGTTAGGGTTAGGGGTTAGGGGTTAGGGGTTAGGCTTAGGGTTAGCGTTACGGTTAGGGGTTAGGGGTTAGGGTTAGGGCTAAGGTTAGGGTTAGGGTTAGGGTTAGGGTTAGGGCTAGGGTTAGGGTTAGGGTTAGGGTTACGGCTAGGGTTAGGGTTAGGGTTAGGTTAGGCTTAGGGTTAGGAGTTAGGGTTAGGGTTTCTATTAGGTTAGTTTTAAGGGCTAAGGTTAGTTTTAGGGTTAAGGTTGGGTTAGGGTTAGGATTTGGGTTAGGGTACGACTTAGGGCTAGGGTTAGGGCTAGGGTTAGGGTTAGGGTTAGGGTTAGGGTTTAGGGTTATGGTTAGGGTTAGGGGTTAGGGGTTAGGGGTTAGGCTTAGGTTTAGCGTTACGGTTAGGGGTTAGGGGTTAGGGTTAGGGCTAAGGTTAGGGTTAGGGTTAGGGTTAGGGTTAGGGCTAGGGTTAGGGTTAGGGTTAGGGTTACGGCTAGGGTTAGGGTTAGGGTTAGGTTAGGCTTAGGGTTAGGAGTTAGGGTTAGGGTTTCTATTAGGTTAGTTTTAAGGGCTAAGGTTAGTTTTAGGGTTAAGGTTGGGTTAGGGTTAGGATTAGGGTTAGGGTACGACTTAGGGCTAGGGTTAGGGCTAGGGTTAGGGTTAGGGTTAGGGTTAGGGTTTAGGGGTTAGGCTTAGGGTTAGCGTTACGGTTAGGGGTTAGGGGTTAGGGTTAGGGCTAAGGTTAGGGTTAGGGTTAGGGTTAGGGCTAGGGTTAGGGTTAGGGTTAGAGTTACGGCTAGGGTTAGGGTTAGGGTTAGGTTAGGCTTAGGGTTAGGAGTTAGGGTTAGGGTTTCTATTAGGTTAGTTTTAAGGGCTAAGGTTAGTTTTAGGGTTAAGGTTGGGTTAGGGTTAGGATTAGGGTTAGGGTACGACTTTGGGCTAGGGTTAGGGCTAGGGTTAGGGTTAGGGTTAGGGTTTAGGGTTATGGTTAGGGTTAGGGGTTAGGGGTTAGGGGTTAGGCTTAGGGTTAGCGTTACGGTTAAGGGTTAGGGGTTAGGGTTAGGGCTAAGGTTAGGGTTAGGGTTAGGGTTAGTGTTAGGGCTAGGGTTAGGGTTAGGGTTAGGGTTACGGCTAGGGTTAGGGTTAGGGTTTCTATTAGGTTAGTTTTAAGGGCTAAGGTTAGTTTTAGGGTTAAGGTTGGCTTAGGGTTAGGATTAGGGTTAGGGTACGACTTAGGGCTAGGGTTAGGGCTAGGGTTAGGGTTAGGGTTAGGGTTAGGGTTTAGGGTTATGTTTAGGGTTAGGGGTTAGGGGTTAGGGGTTAGGCTTAGGGTTAGCGTTACGGTTAGGGGTTAGGGGTTAGGGTTAGGGCTAAGGTTAGGGTTAGGGTTAGGGTTAGGGTTAGGGCTAGGGTTAGGGTTAGGGTTAGGGTTACGGCTAGGGTTAGTGTTAGGGTTAGGTTAGGCTTAGGGTTAGGAGTTAGAGTTAGGGTTTCTATTAGGTTAGTTTTAAGGGCTAAGGTTAGTTTTAGGGTTAAGGTTGGGTTAGGGTTAGGATTAGGGTTAGGGTACGACTTAGGGCTAGGGTTAGGGCTAGGGTTAGGGTTAGGGTTAGGGTTTAGCGTTACGGTTAGGGGTTAGGGGTTAGGGGTTAGGGGTTAGGCTTAGGGTTAGCGTTACGGTTAGGGGTTAGGGGTTAGGGTTAGGGCTAAGGTTAGGGTTAGGGTTAGGGTTAGGGCTAGGGTTAGGGTTAGGGTTACGGCTAGGGTTAGGGTTAGGGTTAGGTTAGGCTTAGGGTTAGGAGTTAGGGTTAGGGTTTCTATTAGGTTAGTTTTAAGGGCTAAGGTTAGTTTTAGGGTTAAGGTTGGGTTAGGGTTAGGATTAGGGTTAGGGTACGACTTAGGGCTAGGGTTAGGGCTAGGGTTAGGGTTAGGGTTAGGGTTAGGGTTTAGGGTTATGGTTAGGGTTAGGGGTTAGGGTTTAGGGGTTAGGCTTAGGGTTAGCGTTACGGTTAGGGGTTAGGGGTTAGGGTTAGGGCTAAGGTTAGGGTTAGGGTTAGGGTTAGGGTTAGGGCTAGGGTTAGGGTTAGGGTTAGGGTTACGGCTAGGGTTAGGGTTAGGGTTAGGTTAGGCTTAGGGTTAGGAGTTAGGGTTAGGGTTTCTATTAGGTTAGTTTTAAGGGCTAAGGTTAGTTTTAGGGTTAAGGTTGGGTTAGGGTTAGGATTTGGGTTAGGGTACGACTTAGGGCTAGGGTTAGGGCTAGGGTTAGGGTTAGGGTTAGGGTTTAGGGTTAGGGTTAGGGTTACGGTTAGGGGTTAGGGGTTAGGCTTAGGGTTAGCGTTACGGTTAGGGGTTAGGGGTTAGGGTTAGGGCTAAGGTTAGGGTTAGGGTTAGGGTTAGGGCTAGGGTTAGGGTTAGGGTTAGGGTTACGGCTAGGGTTAGGGTTAGGGTTAGGTTAGGCTTAGGGTTAGGAGTTAGGGTTAGGGTTTCTATTAGGTTAGTTTTAAGGGCTAAGGTTAGTTTTAGGGTTAAGGTTGGGTTAGGGTTAGGATTAGGGTTAGGGTACGACTTAGGGCTAGGGTTAGGGCTAGGGTTAGGGTTAGGGTTAGGGTTAGGGTTTAGGGTTATGGTTAGGGTTAGGGGTTAGGGGTTAGGGGTTAGGCTTAGGGTTAGCGTTACGGTTAGGGGTTAGGGGTTAGGGTTAGGGCTAAGGTTAGGGTTAGGGTTAGGGCTAGGGTTAGGGTTAGGGTTAGGGTTACGGCTAGGGTTAGGGTTAGGGTTAGGTTAGGCTTAGGGTTAGGAGTTAGGGTTAGGGTTTCTATTAGGTTAGTTTTAAGGGCTAAGGTTAGTTTTAGGGTTAAGGTTGGGTTAGGGTTAGGATTAGGGTTAGGGTACGACTTAGGGCTAGGGTTAGGGCTAGGGTTAGGGTTAGGGTTAGGGTTAGGGTTTAGGGTTATGGTTAGGGTTAGGGGTTAGGGGTTAGGGGTTAGGCTTAGGGTTAGCGTTACGGTTAGGGGTTAGGGGTTAGGGTTAGGGCTAAGGTTAGGGTTAGGGTTAGGGTTAGGGCTGGGGTTAGGGTTAGGGTTAGGGTTACGGCTAGGGTTAGGGTTAGGGTTAGGTTAGGCTTAGGGTTAGGAGTTAGGGTTAGGGTTTCTATTAGGTTAGTTTTAAGGGCTAAGGTTAGTTTTAGGGTTAAGGTTGGGTTAGGGTTAGGATTAGGGTTAGGGTACGACTTAGGGCTAGGGTTAGGGCTAGGGTTAGGGTTAGGGTTAGGGTTAGGGTTTAGGGTTATGGTTAGGGTTAGGGGTTAGGGGTTAGGGGTTAGGCTTAGGGTTAGCGTTACGGTTAGGGGTTAGGGGTTAGGGTTAGGGCTAAGGTTAGGGTTAGGGTTAGGGTTAGGGGTAGGGTTAGGGTTAGGGTTAGGGTTACGGCTAGGGTTAGGGTTAGGGTTAGGTTAGGCTTAGGGTTAGGAGTTAGGGTTAGGGTTTCTATTAGGTTAGTTTTAAGGGCTAAGGTTAGTTTTAGGGTTAAGGTTGGGTTAGGGTTAGGATTAGGGTTAGGGTACGACTTAGGGCTAGGGTTAGGGCTAGGGTTAGGGTTAGGGTTAGGGTTAGGGTTTAGGGTTAGGGTTAGGGTTAGGGGTTAGGGGTTAGGGGTTAGGCTTAGGGTTAGCGTTACGGTTAGGGGTTAGGGGTTAGGGTTAGGGCTAAGGTTAGGGTTAGGGTTAGGGTTAGGGCTAGGGTTAGGGTTAGGGTTAGGTTAGGCTTAGGGTTAGGAGTTAGGGTTAGGGTTTCTATTAGGTTAGTTTTAAGGGCTAAGGTTAGTTTTAGGGTTAAGGTTGGGTTAGGGTTAGGATTAGGGTTAGGGTACGACTTAGGGCTAGGGTTAGGGCTAGGGTTAGGGTTAGGGTTAGGGTTAGGGTTTAGGGTTAGGGTTAGGGTTAGGGGTTAGGGGTTAGGGGTTAGGCTTAGGGTTAGCGTTACGGTTAGGGGTTAGGGGTTAGGGTTAGGGCTAAGGTTAGGGTTAGGGTTAGGGTTAGGGTTAGGGCTAGGGTTAGGGTTAGGGTTAGGGTTACGGCTAGGGTTAGGGTTAGGGTTAGGTTAGGCTTAGGGTTAGGAGTTAGGGTAAGGGTTTCTATTAGGTTAGTTTTAAGGGCTAAGGTTAGTTTTAGGGTTAAGGTTGGGTTAGGGTTAGGATTAGGGTTAGGGTACGACTTAGGGCTAGGGTTAGGGCTAGGGTTAGGGTTAGGGTTAGGGTTAGGGTTTAGGGTTATGGTTAGGGTTAGGGGTTAGGGGTTAGGGGTTAGGCTTAGGGTTAGCGTTACGGTTAGGGGTTAGGGGTTAGGGTTAGGGCTAAGGTTAGGGTTAGGGTTAGGGTTAGGGTTAGGGCTAGGGTTAGGGTTAGGGTTAGGGTTACGGCTAGGGTTAGGGTTAGGGTTAGGTTAGGCTTAGGGTTAGGAGTTAGGGTTAGGGTTTCTATTAGGTTAGTTTTAAGGGCTAAGGTTAGTTTTAGGGTTAAGGTTGGGTTAGGGTTAGGATTAGGGTTAGGGTACGACTTAGGGCTAGGGTTAGGGCTAGGGTTAGGGTTAGGGTTAGGGTTAGGGTTTAGGGTTATGGTTAGGGTTAGGGGTTAGGGGTTAGGGGTTAGGCTTAGGGTTAGCGTTACGGTTAGGGGTTAGGGGTTAGGGTTAGGGCTAAGGTTAGGGTTAGGGTTAGGGTTAGGGTTAGGGCTAGGGTTAGGGTTAGGGTTAGGGTTACGGCTAGGGTTAGGGTTAGGGTTAGGTTAGGCTTAGGGTTAGGAGTTAGGGTTAGGGTTTCTATTAGGTTAGTTTTAAGGGCTAAGGTTAGTTTTAGGGTTAAGGTTGGGTTAGGGTTAGGATTAGGGTTAGGGTACGACATAGGGCTAGGGTTAGGGCTAGGGTTAGGGTTAGGGTTAGGGTTTAGGGTTATGGTAAGGGTTAGGGGTTAGGGGTTAGGGGTTAGGCTTAGGGTTAGCGTTACGGTTAGGGGTTAGGGGTTAGGGTTAGGGCTAAGGTTAGGGTTAGGGTTAGGGTTAGGGCTAGGGTTAGGGTTAGGGTTACGGCTAGGGTTAGGGTTAGGGTTCGGTTAGGCTTAGGGTTAGGAGTTAGGGTTAGGGTTTCTATTAGGTTAGTTTTAAGGGCTAAGGTTAGTTTTAGGGTTAAGGTTGGGTTAGGGTTAGGATTAGGGTTAGGGTACGACTTAGGGCTAGGGTTAGGGCTAGGGTTAGGGTTAGGGTTAGGGTTAGGGTTTAGGGTTATGGTTAGGGTTAGGGGTTAGGGGTTAGGGGTTAGGCTTAGGGTTAGCGTTACGGTTAGGGGTTAGGGGTTAGGGTTAGGGCTAAGGTTAGGGTTAGGGTTAGGGTTAGGGTTAGGGCTAGGGTTAGGGTTAGGGTTAGGGTTACGGCTAGGGTTAGGGTTAGGGTTAGGTTAGGCTTAGGGTTAGGAGTTAGGGTTAGGGTTTCTATTAGGTTAGTTTTAAGGGCTAAGGTTAGTTTTAGGGTTAAGGTTGGGTTTAGGGTTAGGATTAGGGTTAGGGTACGACTTAGGGCTAGGGTTAGGGCTAGTGTTAGGGTTAGGGTTAGGGTTTAGGGTTAGGGTTAGGGTTAGGGGTTAGGGGTTAGGGGTTAGGCTTAGGGTTAGCGTTACGGTTAGGGGTTAGGGGTTAGGGTTAGGGCTAATGTTAGGGTTAGGGTTAGGGTTAGGGTTAGGGCTAGGGTTAGGGTTAGGGTTACGGCTAGGGTTAGGGTTAGGGTTAGGTTAGGCTTAGGGTTAGGAGTTAGGGTTAGGGTTTCTATTAGGTTAGTTTTAAGGCTAAGGTTAGTTTTAGGGTTAAGGTTGGGTTAGGTTAGGATTAGGGTTAGGGTACGACTTAGGGCTAGGGTTAGGGCTAGGGTTAGGGTTAGGGTTAGGGTTAGGGTTTAGGGTTATGGTTAGGGTTAGGGGTTAGGGGTTAGGCTTAGGGTTAGCGTTACGGTTTAGGGGTTAGGGGTTAGGGTTAGGGCTAAGGTTAGGGTTAGGGTTAGGGTTAGGGTTAGGGCTAGGGTTAGGGTTAGGGTTAGGGTTACGGCTAGGGTTAGGGTTAGGGTTAGGTTAGCTTAGGGTTAGGAGTTAGGGTTAGGGTTTCTATTAGGTTAGTTTTAAGGGCTAAGGTTAGTTTTAGGGTAAGGTTGGGTTAGGGTTAGGATTAGGGTTAGGGTACGACTTAGGGCTAGGGTTAGGGGCTAGGGTTAGGGTTAGGGTTAGGGTTAGGGTTTAGGGTTAGGGTTAGGGTTAGGTTAGGGGTTAGGGGTTAGGCTTAGGGTTCGCGTTACGGTTAGGGGTTAGGGGTTAGGGTTAGGGCTAAGGTTAGGGTTAGGGTTAGGGTTAGGGTTAGGGCTAGGGTTAGGGTTAGGGTTAGGGTTACGGCTAGGGTTAGGGTTAGGGTTAGGTTAGGCTTAGGGTTAGGAGTTAGGGTTAGGGTTTCTATTAGGTTAGTTTTAAGGGCTAAGGTTAGTTTTAGGGTTAAGGTTGGGTTAGGGTTAGGATTAGGGTTAGGGTACGACTTAGGGCTAGGGTTAGGGCTAGGGTTAGGGTTAGGGTTAGGGTTAGGGTTTAGGGTTATGGTTAGGGTTAGGGGTTAGGGTTAGGCTTAGGGTTAGCGTTGCGGTTAGGGTTAGGGGTTAGGGTTAGGGCTAAGGTTAGGGTTAGGGTTAGGGTTAGGGCTAGGGTTAGGGTTAGGGTTAGGGTTACGGCTAGGGTTAGGGTTAGGGTTAGGTTAGGCTTAGGGTTAGGAGTTAGGGTTAGGGTTTCTATTAGGTTAGTTTTAAGGGCTAAGGTTAGTTTAGGGTTAAGGTTGGGTTAGGGTTAGGATTAGGGTTAGGGTACGACTTAGGGCTAGGGTTAGGGCTAGGGTTAGGGTTAGGGTTAGGGTTAGGTTATGGTTAGGGTTAGGGGTTAGGGGTTAGGGGTTAGGCTTAGGGTTAGCGTTACGGTTAGGGGTTAGGGGTTAGGGTTAGGGCTAAGGTTAGGGTTAGGGTTAGGGTTAGGGTTAGGGCTAGGGTTAGGGTTAGGGTTAGGGTTACGGCTAGGGTAAGGGTTAGGGTTAGGTTAGGGCTTAGGGTTAGGAGTTAGGGTTAGGGTTTCTATTAGGTTAGTTTTAAGGGCTAAGGTTAGTTTTAGGGTTAAGGTTGGGTTTAGGGTTAGGATTAGGGTTAGGGTACGACTTAGGGCTAGGGTTAGGGCTAGGGTTAGGTTAGGGTTAGGGTTAGGGTTTAGGGTTATGGTTAGGGTTAGGGGTTAGGGGTTAGGGGTTAGGCTTAGGGTTAGCGTTACGGTTAGGGGTTAGGGGTTAGGGTTAGGGCTAAGGTTAGGGTTAGGGTTAGGGTTAGGGCTAGGGTTAGGGTTAGGGTTAGGGTTACGGCTAGGGTTAGGGTTAGGTTAGGTTAGGCTTAGGGTTAGGAGTTAGGGTTAGGGTTTCTATTAGGTTAGTTTTAAGGGCTAAGGTTAGTTTTAGGGTTAAGGTTGGGTTAGGGTTAGGATTAGGGTTAGGGTACGACTTAGGGCTAGGGTTAGGGCTAGGGTTAGGGTTAGGGTTAGGGTTAGGGTTTAGGGTTATGGTTAGGGTTAGGGGTTAGGGGTTAGGGGTTAGGCTTAGGGTAGCGTTACGGTTAGGGGTTAGGGGTTAGGGTTTAGGGCTAAGGTTAGGGTTAGGGTTAGGGCTAGGGTTAGGGTTAGGGTTAGGTTACGGCTAGGGTTAGGGTTAGGGTTAGGTTAGGCTTAGGGTTAGGAGTTAGGGTTAGGGTTTCTATTAGGTTAGTTTTAAGGGCTAAGGTTAGTTTTAGGGTTAAGGTTGGGTTAGGGTTAGGATTAGGGTTAGGGTACGACTTAGGGCTAGGGTTAGGGCTAGGGTTAGGGTTAGGGTTAGGGTTAGGGTTTAGGGTTATGGTTAGGGTTAGGGGTTAGGGGTTAGGGGTTAGGCTTAGGGTTAGCGTTACGGTTAGGGTTAGGGGTTAGGGTTAGGGCTAAGGTTAGGGTTAGGGTTAGGGTTAGGGTTAGGGCTAGGGTTAGGGTTAGGGTAAGGGTTACGGCTAGGGGTAGGGTTAGGGTTAGGTTAGGCTTAGGGTTAGGAGTTAGGGTTAGGGTTTCTATTAGGTTAGTTTTAAGGGCTAAGGTTAGTTTTAGGGTTAAGGTTGGGTTAGGGTTAGGATTAGGGTTAGGGTACGACTTAGGGCTAGGGTTAGGGCTAGGGTTAGGGTTAGGGTTAGGTTTAGGGTTTAGGGTTATGGTTAGGGTTAGGGGTTAGGGGTTAGGGTTAGGCTTAGGGTTAGCGTTACGGTTAGGGGTTAGGGGTTAGGTTAGGGCTAAGGTTAGGGTTAGGGTTAGGGTTAGGGTTAGGGCTAGGGTTAGGGTTAGGGTTAGGGTTACGGCTAGGGTTAGGGTTAGGGTTAGGTTAGGCTTAGGGTTAGGAGTTAGGGTTAGGGTTTCTATTAGGTTAGTTTTAAGGGCTAAGGTTAGGTTTAGGGGTTAAGGTTGGCTTAGGGTTAGGATTAGGGTTAGGGTACGACTTAGGGCTAGGGTTAGGGCTAGGGTTAGGGTTAGGGTTAGGGTTAGGGTTTAGGGTTATGGTTAGGGGTTAGGGTTAGGGGTTAGGGGTTAGGCTTAGGGTTAGCGTTACGGTTAGGGGTTAGGGGTTAGGGTTAGGGCTAAGGTTAGGGTTAGGGTTAGGGTTAGGGTTAGGGCTAGGGTTAGGGTTAGGGTTAGGGTTACGGCTAGGGTTAGGGTTAGGGTTAGGTTAGGCTTAGGGTTAGGAGTTAGGTTAGGGTTTCTATTAGGTTAGTTTTAAGGGCTAAGGTTAGTTTTAGGGTTAAGGTTGGTTAGGGTTAGGATTAGGTTAGGGTACGACTTAGGGCTAGGGTTAGGGCTAGGGTTAGGGTTAGGGTTAGGTTAGGGTTTAGGGTTATGGTTAGGGTTAGGGGTTAGGGGTTAGGGTTAGGCTTAGGGTTAGCGTTACGGTTAGGGGTTAGGGGTTAGGGTTAGGGCTAAGGTTAGGGTTAGGGTTAGGGTTAGGGTTAGGGCTAGGGTTAGGGTTAGGGTTAGGGTTACGGCTAGGGTTAGGGTTAGGGTTAGGTTAGGCTTAGGGTTAGGAGTTAGGGTTAGGGTTTCTATTAGGTTAGTTTTAAGGGCTAAGGTTAGTTTTAGGGTTAAGGTTGGGTTAAGGGTTAGGATTAGGGTTTAGGGTACGACTTAGGGCTAGGGTTAGGGTTAGGGTTAGGGTTTAGGGTTATGGTTAGGGTTAGGGGTTAGGGGTTAGGGGTTAGGCTTAGGGTTAGCGTTACGGTTAGGGGTTAGGGGTTAGGGTTAGGGCTAAGGTTAGGGTTAGGGTTAGGGTTAGGGTTAGGGCTAGGGTTAGGGTTAGGGTTAGGGTTACGGCTAGGGTTAGGGTTAGGGTTAGGTTAGGCTTAGGGTTAGGAGTTAGGGTTAGGGTTTCTATTAGGTTAGTTTTAAGGGCTAAGGTTAGGTTTAGGGTTAAGGTTGGGTTAGGGTTAGGATTAGGGTTAGGGTACGACTTAGGGCTAGGGTTTGGGCTAGGGTTAGGGTTAGGGTTAGGGTTAGGGTTTAGGGTTATGGTTAGGGTTAGGGGTTAGGGGTTAGGGGTTAGGCTTAGGGTTAGCGTTACGGTTAGGGGTTAGGGGTTAGGGTTAGGGCTAAGGTTAGGGTTAGGGTTAGGGTTAGGGTTAGGGCTAGGGTTAGGGTTAGGGTTAGGGTTACGGCTAGGGTTAGGGTTAGGGTTAGGTTAGGCTTAGGGTTAGGAGTTAGGGTTAGGGTTTCTATTAGGTTAGTTTTAAGGGCTAAGGTTAGGTTTAGGGTTAAGGTTGGGTTAGGGTTAGGATTAGGGTTAGGGTACGACTTAGGGCTAGGGTTTGGGCTAGGGTTAGGGTTAGGGTTAGGGTTAGGGTTAGGGTTATGGGTTAGGGTAGGGGTTAGGGGTTAGGGGTTAGGCTTAGGGTTAGCGTTACGGTTAGGGGTTAGGGGTTAGGGTTAGGGCTAAGGTTAGGGTTAGGGTTAGGGTTAGGTTAGGGCTAGGGTTAGGGTTAGGGTTAGGGTTACGGCTAGGGTTAGGGTTAGGGTTAGGTTAGGCTTAGGGTTAGGAGTTAGGGTTAGGGTTTCTATTAGGTTAGTTTTAAGGGCTAAGGTTAGTTTAGGGTTAAGGTTGGGTTAGGGTTAGGATTAGGGTTAGGGTACGACTTAGGGCTAGGGTTAGGGCTAGGGTTAGGGTTAGGGGTTAGGGTTAGGGTTTAGGGTTATGGTTAGGGTTAGGGGTTAGGGGTTAGGGGTTAGGCTTAGGGTTAGCGTTACGGTTAGGGGTTAGGGGTTAGGGTTAGGGCTAAGGTTAGGGTTAGGGTTAGGGTTAGGGTTAGGGCTAGGGTTAGGGTTAGGGTTAGGGTTACGGCTAGGGTTAGGGTTAGGGTTAGGTTAGGCTTAGGGTTAGGAGTTAGGGTTAGGGTTTCTTATTAGGTTAGTTTTAAGGGCTAAGGTTAGGTTTAGGGTTAAGGTTGGGTTAGGGTTAGGATTAGGGTTAGGGTATGACTTAGGCTAGGTTTAGGGCTAGGGTTAGGGTTAGGGTTAGGGTTAGGGTTTAGGGTTATGGTTAGGGTTAGGGGTTAGGGGTTAGGGGTTAGGCTTAGGGTTAGCGTTACGGTTAGGGGTTAGGGGTTAGGGGTTAGGGCTAAGGTTAGGGTTAGGGTTAGGGTTAGGGTTAGGGCTAGGGTTAGGGTTAGGGTTAGGGTTACGGCTAGGGTTAGGGTTAGGGTTAGGTTAGGCTTAGGGTTTAGGGTTAGGGTTGGGTTCTATTAGGTTAGTTTTAAGGGCTAAGGTTAGTTTTAGGGTTAAGGTTGGGTTAGGGTTAGGATTAGGGTTAGGGTACGAACTTAGGGCTAGGGTTAGGGCTAGGGTTAGGGTTAGGGTTAGGGTTAGGGTTTAGGTTATGGTTAGGGTTAGGGGTTAGGGGTTAGGGGTTAGGCTTAGGGTTAGCGTTACGGTTAGGGGTTAGGGGTTAGGGTTAGGGCTAAGGTTAGGGTTAGGGTTAGGGTTAGGGTTAGGGCTAGGGTTAGGGTTAGGGTTAGGGTTACGGCTAGGGTTAGGGTTAGGGTTAGGTTAGGCTTAGGGTTAGGAGTTAGGGTTAGGGTTTCTATTAGGTTAGTTTTAAGGGCTAAGGTTAGTTTTAGGGTTAAGGTTGGGTTAGGGTTAGGATTAGGGTTAGGGTACGACTTAGGGCTAGGGTTAGGGCTAGGGTTAGGGTTAGGGTTAGGGTTAGGGTTTAGGGTTATGGTTAGGGTTAGGGGTTAGGGGTTAGGGGTTAGGCTTAGGGTTAGCGTTACGGTTAGGGGTTAGGGTTAGGGTTAGGGCTAAGGTTAGGGTTAGGGTTAGGGTTAGGGTTAGGGCTAGGGTTAGGGTTAGGGTTAGGGTTACGGCTAGGGTTAGGGTTAGGGTTAGGTTAGGCTTAGGGTTAGGAGTTAGGGTTAGGGTTTCTATTAGGTTAGTTTTAAGGGCTAAGGTTAGTTTTAGGGTTAAGGTTGGGTTAGGGTTAGGATTAGGGTTAGGGTACGACTTAGGGCTAGGGTTAGGGCTAGGGTTAGGGTTAGGGTAGGGTTAGGGTTTAGGGTTAGGGTTAGGGTTAGGGGTTAGGGGTTAGGGTTAGGCTTAGGGTTAGCGTTACGGTTAGGGGTTAGGGGTTAGGGTTAGGGCTAAGGTGGTTAGGGTTAGGGTTAGGGTTAGGGTTAGGGTTACGGCTAGGGTTAGGGTTAGGGTTAGGTTAGGCTTAGGGTTTGGAGTTAGGGTTAGGGTTTCTATTAGGTTAGTTTTAAGGGCTAAGGTTAG